>NW_020226839.1:147289-199618 GCF_003070985.1 Temnothorax curvispinosus | reverse complement strand
TCTCTCTCTCTCTCTCTCTCTCTCTCTCTCTCTCTCTCTCTCTCTCTAAAATAAATATCATATCTACATTATGTCTGAGGGATAAAATCTGTTATTGGACTATTATTAAAATTTGAATGAAAATGTATCGTTATTTTATGTTTTTACTGTATATACATCATTTCTGTGTAAAAAATATATAACAATACAAACATTTAATACGTTTGATTTAGTTTTAATTTAATAAATATTAGCAATTAAAATTTATTTCTGAGAAAATCTGTTCACAAATTTAATCATACGATAATTGTTCAAAGATCTGAATATATCCAATAATATTATGTAATAAAATCAATTAGAAAACACAGATTTAACTGGTTTATTCTTCGTAAAATTTGTATTCGGATAACATTCGGAGAAATAATTACTGGTCAACGAATGAGGAGGCACTCTTCTGGAAATGCAACAAAAGCGGCACAATAAATACAGCAGTAACGTAATTCAACTTTCTCGTGTGCACAATACGCATTTAATTTGAGTTTTTGGCAACTTCGCAGTAGATAATGCGCGTCGTTAATTGGACTGATTAAAATTAAGCGGCGAAAGCGCTCGTTATACGCTCGTTTCGCGATTTTCCGTATTTCTCTGGAAAATTATCAGAATTGCTGAATGTAATCCTATAGCAATTATTATTTGCAACACGTGCCTTTCTTCTATTTGGATAGTAAAGCATGATAATAAGATGTGCTCTGATGTTTCAGAAATAATGAATAATTAAATAAAGGTAACAGGTTATTTAACTGTGAATTAATTATGTAATTTCAATTACGAATAAAGTGTATAAATTTATAATACAAGTAATTATGAAAAGGCAAACAAAAGTATAATTAATTATACTGTGAACATTTCTCTTGTACTTAATTATAATAATTATATATGGGACATTTTAGAAAACCTCTTCAAAAAAATTTCAAAAGTTCTAAAAAATCCTATGTTGTATATAAAAATGTTTAAGCAACAGTCTACAGTGGACTGACTTATGCTTCTAATTTTTTCAATGTTTTTTTTCAATGGTTTTTTTTTCGAAAAAAGCTTGAAAAAATAGAAGCAAACGCCAGCCCACTCTGGGTCAAGGCTTAAAAATTTTGATATCTAATATAGGATTTTTGAAAATTTTTTTAGATTTTTAAATTGTGGCAACGATATGTCGGTTTAAAAAATGATAAATAAATCAAATTTATACAAAAAATAAAAAAAAATACCGAGTGCTTTTTAAAGTTGGAACAATAACATAAAAAAATCGCGGAGGTCGAGGGTCAAACGCAGGTCGATTTGGCATGGAATGCCCCATATATACATATATGCACATATGTATGTATGAATTTAAAATGTTTTATCTAAACGTAGCTGTAAATTCATTCTTACGGATATATTTCTATTGCTCAATGAAGATATTAAGATGTTAAACGCGCTGTGCATACAAAATAGCGGGTTTGCAGAGATTTACCTTACGAAGCGGTTTACTTGATCAGAAAACTGAATTTTCGAGGTTCGCCGTCGAGTACGGTGCAAGATTTCAATTTCCGCCTGCATCGACGTTATTATCCGATCTATATATAAACATGTATATGTACTATATATCACTCACTTCCCGTTGTTTCTCACGACGATATAGCGTTGGAGATATTTCAGAAGGAAAGACGATATCTATACCGCAGTTAATAATTTAACCCAAATAAATCGAAATGTAGATTAATTCAATAGTTTCTTCTTTTAAATAAAACGAAGCAGACACAAGAATGAAAGCGTAAGGAATATATGCAAAAAAGAAGTCAGAACGAAATGGCCACGATTGCTATTGCAATTGTCTTTTTAGCAATTTATGCTAGTAACGATAGTATAGGTACAATTATATTATTAATAAATTAACATATTTTGTATGATTAATTTCTTTGTTATATTGCACAAATTTTCGAGTATTTGAAGTTAGGTCTTGCACCTGGTAAAATATCTTGCCGGAAAATCTGGTATATTTGTGGACGCGGCCAGGTGTCTACGTGGTCAGACCATCTCTGAATCTCCTCGCCGCGCGTTTGCTCGTCGTTTCCTTCGCGCCGCCAATCTCAAGCTTGGTTATAAGTTACACGACTTCCCACTTAAATTCTTTTCCCACGGAAACTACCAGCGACGACACCGTAAAAGCTACTTTCGGCGAGAGTTACGCCGTAGATGCGACTGTTATCTGAGGTTTCTCGGCAAAACTCGAGACGCGATGCAGTTTCTCGAGGAGAGAATGACCGATATCGGGAATACTTCTATCGATTCAGTAGAGATGTGTTAAAGTTGGCTAATATCGAGGATGGTCAACGAAATATTACATTTTTTATCCAGCAAATTATCATTATCAACAATGATATATATCGCCATTACAATTTATTAAAGGAAATCGTGATTAACTGATTTTATACATTCATGAGTTTATTTCAATGTGAATTTGTAATAGAGAATTATCAGAATTATCTTTACCTTTCCTAATTTTACAATGTTTACGAGTAAATAATTTCCATTTTAAGTGTTTTCATTTATAAAATATCACTGTGTTTTATTGTATATATAAATTATATAAGAGAGAAAGAGAAAGAGAGAAAGAGAGAGAGAGAGAGAGAGAGAGAGAGAGAGAGAGAGCTGACATAATAATAAATACATACATGTTGATCTATATGAAATATAACGGTAATATACTGAGATCTATTCTACAAACTTCTACGAGGCGAGCAATAATTAAAAATGTAATTTCAAAGCATATTGTGCGCTACAGGATATTGCACCTGGTACTTAGAATTCAGAGTCAACTTTATATAAGCAAGAAAGCAGTCGCCTCGAGATGCATAAATCAAGAAGCGCCTCTGATTAAGGAACCTTGCTCTAGGATTTAGGTTCTGACTTTCTTAAGCTTAATGTAGGCGCGTAGAATGCAATATCGGAACATCACGGGCAACTTTTGACCGTTTTTTTTGCGTCAAGTTATATGGTTGCAGTTATTGCGATTACAAAGGTGGTTTATTACGGAGAATTAACCCACATTTCTAATTTGGGAAGGAAAACAGATATCGAGCTTGGGAAATATGGGAAAATAAAGGGAAATATGAGAAATAGCGAAAAAAAAACTAGAAAGCGCAGCATCTTCCTTCGAGAAACTTCTGAGAATGCGGGGTACGCCTTTACGGAGCGAGCATTATGGTTTTGAAAGCACGATGTTTGCATATAACGAGCAATTAAGAAGCCACAGGAAAGTCAAGAAACTTTTGCCGCTAGTTTACGTATGCACGCAAACGCGAGAAAACTTTTTTTCACTCGTAAACGTGGTTATATTATAGGTGTTTAATTAAACTTTAAACTTTTTTTAAATATAATGTACAGAGTCTTTCAATTACGAATCCCTCGATTAATTTGGAGTCATCTTCTTTTTGATAAAAAACAGATTGTGCGCATTTTTCCAATATTTTGTTAACATTTAGTTTTAAATTTATTTGTAACTAATTACTCAAATTGTAAGAATTGTCTATTTGATTGTCTAAAATTTTGTTATCTATTTGGTTCCTTAAAGCTTAGTTCACAAAAGAAATTAAATTTTCGATAGCGTTTATAATTTGAAAATTATCAATTATTTCAATATAAAAATATTTTTCCCTCTTAGTCTGTAATATTCGTAGTTTGCAATTAACGATGGTATTTTCCAAGAGCTGTCTGTGTAAAGCATCAAGCACGTCTGATAATTCTGGATATCTTTCTTTGTTTTAGAAATGGCATTCGGGTTTAGCGAAGGCAGCACAGAGGTGGGCTGATCGCTGCCTCGGTTTAGTGCATGACAATGCAACCGGCCTGTACCTGGATGGCTTTGGACAGAGTGGACAAAATATATTCATCAGTACGGGTCGTACACTCTGGTGAGATATTATTAAATCTTGTTTACTTCTAGTTAGCGAGTTCGTGTTGCAGTCGGTATATTTGTACAGATGTACAGACTCCATGCACGCGCGCCAGACTTTATCTCATGAAAATATACGCCGGTCCATCTACCATGGATGCGCCGTTAATTAGCTTACTACCGGCTTCATTATTTACATATCAAAGATATAACTTCTCGAGAAGATACCATTCGGGATGGTTATTAATATTGCCGTTGGATGCGACGAGATTTCGACTTTTATGTTTTAATTGCGAAATTCCGACACGCAGAGATGATTTTAAAAGAACTGATCACATTTCGATCCATCGGAAAATTTTGCTTCGTGTTGTTGAAAAAGGATATTGCTAATCGTACAGTCGTTAATTCTACAATCAACAAAGCTAAAATTAGATTACGTAGACAAACAGTCCAGTGGTGGGGCTAGCGCGTAGATTTCGCCATGCAGGCCAGGGGCTTCACAAACATTGCCGGACGCGTCATGCTTTACGTTTGCACGCGGACAATTCGCCACGACCACAAATCAAGATCGCTCCCTCCGAATTATTCGTCGGAATGTTGCAGGAACTTCCCCATCAGAATGTGGTACATGGAGTACAAGGACTTCAAGTACGGGCCCAATACGACGAATGAGATCCTCGAGATCGGCCATTACACGCAGGTGGTGTGGGCAACGACACATCTGGTCGGATGCGGGGTGAGCCATTGCACCGGCGGCAAGGGTCCGCTCGGCAAGGATTTCTATATGTATGTTTGCAACTACGCTCCGAGGTAGGTATAATGTTGAACAATTGAAGAACCGTCTCAATAGCGAGTTCAGTTAAACGGATTGAGTTCCATCATCTTGCGTCTCATATAAAAGAATTTTCATACTCTTGTATGAAACGCATTTCCATCAGATATATATATTTCTAGATATGTTTTTCTTCCTTTCATTTTGAGAGAGAATGAATTACATTACTACTCGCGCAATATTGTCTGTATCTATACTTCATAAAAGTGTTTGCGATATTGGAGACTATGGAAATTATTGAAGATTATTCTCGCGCATTGTTATTTTGTTATTTAAATGTCGAAACGCGTAAGAGATTTTCATTTTTTTGCTAGATTAACGCAATACAATGCATGTGTAACAATGTTACAACATTGCAAATGCAGAGTATATCGATAGGATAGTAAGGCGGTGTAATTATTTTCGTCGGGGTTGCACGCCGTTTGCCATGACTGTTATGATACACGGCTGTTTCTGCAACAGCAATTGCAATTGGGCCACGGCTAAAACTTAGTTCATTAGCATGGAATTGACGCAATAATTTGCTAGAGGGAAATGCGGATTGGTTAACCGTAAACTTGACGAAAGTAGCGCGGTATCGTCAAAGCGGATCTTAGTTAAATCGACATTTGCACGTTGAATGGAAGAAGGTTAAAGCAGATTGTTAAAAATGCAAGAGGAGTAAATATAAGAGGAAAAGAGAGAAGGATTAGGACGAAAAGAGAAAAGAAGCTCGATTAAATTTCGCAAACAATTCACTCTTTACGTTAGCAGCGATAGTCAAATTTAGACAAGAACTTTAGTTTTGTATCATAAATAAATCTATTAGAAGTTTTTCTCTTAAGGAATTAACCTTTATTGCAGACTGATATTATAGAATATTGACTGCAAGAATAAAAGTAGAATATATTATTAAGAATCAATACGTAATAATGGAATTGATAAAGCATATTTGTGGAACGGAAGATATTTGTTATTTCGATATTGAAAAATTCTTTTCTTTAGCTTCTTTTCTATAGTCAACTATAGATATTGCACAAACAGCTGAGAAGAATGTTGCTTAAGAAAACGTGCTGTCAGACGTGCTTCTTGAATGGAAAACGATGTTAACACTCGGGATACAGTGACCTTAGTGCGGTACTATAAATTTTGGCGGTGTGATGTTCCAGCAAATTCCATAACTCGAAGCTATATTTTTTTCATATGATTGCCAAAAAGATGCAATTTTTTCTCAGGCACTCCATATATGAAGTTGATTATAGCCCAGCCTTTTTTACGAACCAAAAATAACCGATGTTGTATTCAAGCTCGCATGAGACTGGCACGTAAGCTTTCCCTAGACGCGCTGAAATATGTAAATCCTATATTTATACACTGTATGTAAGCGACATAACCCGCTCGGGGGAGAACAGGAGGAACGACGTAAGCAAGGAAAACAAGGAAAATGGTGACACTGGTGCGGAATATATGCAACGTCAGCGCAAGTTATAGCTCGTTCGTCTTTGTCATGCCCATTGTGGCACTTAGACGGCTCTCTTTGTCACCAGTATGGCACACTTTCTCGGTATACTTATGGTTTTCATTGTACTCAACTCTACTGGTTGAAAAAGAAAATATTATATAATATATATATATATATATATATTGTATATTTGTATATGTGTGTGTATATCTGCAGGATGCTCAATGCAAAACGTATGATACAAAAATCGTCTTGAAACTCTCTAGTAAAAAATGATTGCTTGGTTTCTTTGGCTTTAATATTTGACGAGAAATATATCAGTGAGAGAGAAGTACGAGTTGGTTGAAAAGAAAAATATATCACTTTGATTTAAAAGAAACCGTTTATGATACCGAACGAAATTGAATTAAAAAGTACCAATTTTGTAAAAAGCTCAATAACTTTAAATATAAAATTAATTTAAAATAAAATGCTATATACTCACTTAAAAGTATAAAAATGATTATATTGAAATAAATTTTGCGCCCTTTTACACTTCTTGTTAATAGAGGTTGAAATTGTTTGTATATAATTCTCTTTTATTTTATTTACACCTTCACTCTCTAAATAACAACGCTATTCAGGTAGATATAACTGGAATAATTTGTTTTAATTTGTAATAATTTTTACATTTCTATATATTGTTCTACAAATTGTAAGCTAAATAATAACTTTTATAAATATTTTGTATAACATGGATTCTAGAGAATTAATTATATATCAGAGAGAGAATCATGCTGCTACTTTTGCATTCCCGGATAAGCTGTCCGAGTGAGTGACAATAAATAAATGATTTTCTCAACGACATTTCACGCGCGAGCGACTCACGCAATTAGAATTCGCTCCGGTCTTCGGTCTTGCAATTTATCGCTCCTGCAATCCGTACAAAAATGCCGGCGACCCAATTCTAAACTAAGGATTCCTACAAATCGCGACGCTATATATTCCTCATATCGATCCCCCGCAATACGCAGACCCGATAAATTTTCCGCGAGATCCGCTTTAATGCGATCGGCGACGAGTTCACCGCAGCTTCATATATTCATGTTACAAGACGAGATACTAACAGGCAAACGCATATACGGTCATCGTACTAGCTTTTCTGCCGCAGAGAAAGCAATTTGGCAAATAAAACTAAATTCAGATTCGCATTTTCGAAACAAATATGAAATGTTTTACGTCGTACATTTCTAGAACTAGAGAATATACCTCATACATCGAGTATACTTCGTAATAAGTTTCAAAATTAGCTGAAAAGTGGAATGTTAATTCATTGCGAAATTCAAAATCAATTTCCATTAGAAGAGCTCTCTAGCGCTTCAGATAAAACGAAGTTACACGAAGTGGCTTTTAAGATCATTTCATATGCCGTTTTATATGTCGATTTGTACTTCTTGTTAAGCAGCGTACATTCTCCGGCGGTGTATTTGACGCCTGACCTATTTTGCACGAAAAGCGAAGCCGGCGGTTGCACGGCCGCCATCAGTGGCCCGAGTCCTGAATAAATAAACCGCGTCACGTGGTGGTGGGCCACCTTATCCTTCCTTTTATCTTGCCGTTCTTCCACACCGGCTCTATCTCGTAATTAATTTCGTGGATATACAGCAGCCCGGACCTCAGCGGCCTTTAGAGACGGAAATTCTCGCCCGATCGTTTAAGACGCGCGACTCGCACCGAAAAATACTTTGAATGTAAATTTGGTGGCCCATTTGCAAATTGCTCGACGGTCCTTCCACGGCTTTTCGTTAATGCGCGTGGCTAATGGATTTGGATTAGGATACTGCCTAAAGTATTTACACTGTTGTGCAGAGTACCTCAGAAGAAATCGGGTATTTATTTTAAGTCGCAATTATTAGGACCTATTTTAAAAAGAACAGATATTTTCACAGTAAATAAAATATAAAGTGGTCAATTAACTTTACATATTCTTCATTTAATTGAGTATAAATTATAAAATGAATGATTGTAGCAATACATAGGTTTATCTTGAGCTTATCTTGAAACATAATTATCGAGATAATACTTGTTGCTACGAATTAAGAAATTTAATCCAAGAAATTTAGCTAAAGCAAACTTTGGTTCAAACTCTGTATATAATTACTGTTTTGATCTTTACAAGGCAAACGCGCGCGTGTTAAAATCTTCTCACCCTAAGGACTTCTCCCTCTTCTCCAATTTGTCGAGTACGGGCTTAATAAGAGCGCCGGCTTTAGACACACCCTAAACGACACCTTTTGATGTGATCCTTTACTCTCCTTCCTTCGTATAACTCAAGCCTCAATATATAAACTCAACATATATGTATTTATAATAATATATACAGTCGATCTTGTATCCGAGATGTATCGAGGTATATATTTATTTCTTTGCATAAGTTAGAAACAGAGAGCAATATAAATAACATCTTGTAAAATCCAACGAACTATTTCAATGTAAAAAATTTTTCTCACATTACAAGTATTGAAGTGAATGCTGAATTAGTCGATATTAAATTTATATTCTTGTCGCGCGATGAAATTTAAATTTTTCTTTCTTTTATTTCAGAGCAGTGGAATGCTGAACGTGTTTCGCTGTAGCGATATTTAAATGTTTGAAATGTTTGGATCTATTTTTCACGTTTCTTGTCGCTTCGGGCTGTTGCACAATCGTCCCTAAAAAATCAAGATTATCTAATAGTCGGTATGTTTTTGCCTCGCAGTGGGAACTACAAGGGCCGTCTCGGTCTACCCTATGTGGCCGGACAGCCGTGCAGCATGTGCAAGGATCACTGCATGCGGGACGCGCTCTGCACGAACGCTTGCTACCACACAGATTTGTGGTCGAACTGCGCTGAACTGGTCAAAACGTTCGGCTCGTGGGTCTGCGAGACGGATACTAAGGAGGGCCGTGAACGCCGAAAATTCTGCGGCGCCACGTGCAACTGCAAGGACAAGATCTACTACCATCACCAAGGGTAGGAAGGCTCCTTGACTTCCGCGTTTGGGTCCACCGTGTTGCATGAATAATTTAATCGCCCTGCAAAACTAAACTCAAACCTGGTGGGTGTGACGACGGCTAAACGGCTGCAGATCGTTTAACGGGGGATCGTGTTGTTTTATTGATGAGCTCGTTTGTTTAGTGATGAGAGCTGGAGGAACGCTCGCAACGTTTCGAGCTAGGGCATCGAGAGAGACAGTGAGAGACAGACAGAGCGAATAGCGAGTAAACGGGGATAATATGGAAATATGGTAGATGAAGTGATTGTGGAATTTGTGTGCTATCTGAATCTCTGGGGCCTAGATTTCGCGGATTCTAGAGATTGCCCAAAGTCTAATAGATCAATAAATTCTATACCGCAACGATCTAATGACTACACATGATCATTCGATTTCAGATCCCAGAGATTCCAAAATATGATTCTTAATTGTTGTAATATAACCCTTACATTCTAGGACTCTGAATTTTACAATCGAATGTTCAGGATCCTTGGAAACTTTACGAATTATCGGTGTAAAACTCGCATCTGTATATCTTTTATGATTTGAATAAAATCGCATTTCTCGCGAAGTAACAATACACTTGCAAAAAATATCAACCGTATATAATTTTTAATTTGCTAAAGCATTATTTAATTTAATATTTAACTTGTTTGCGTGCTCGTTTCTTCCAGTAATGTAAAAACAGATCAAAAGAGAGAAGCTTAAATAGAAATGGATTAATTTTTCGCAGGTAAATTTCGTGTGCCGTCTTTAAAATCGAGATTAATCGAAATGTTTTACATCTCACGTGTCTAAAGATAAACATGATTTTGTAATTAATATGCACGCACATCATGCACGTCCGCAGGAGAACAAAGTTCCACTGGGTTTGAAAAGTTTTTTACCTACGCTTAGCTTTTTATCAATAACTCTTTAATCTGCTTGCTCTTTGCAAAGATAGAGTTTTTAGTTACATTGTATGCAAGATAATTCAGAGCGGCTATCTTTTTATATCTTTTGAATATCTACAAACAAATAATATCTGAAAATCTTTATCGCTCTTGTATTTTATAGCATACAGAGCACAGCTTGGTCATCTGTACGTCAAAAGAAGAATAAAGGCTAACTCTACATTTTATATTTTCGTAATTATTTTCACATTTTTTTTTTATTCTTATAAACCTGCACAAAATAAAACTTAAGACATAACGGATTTCATTAGTTTAACGTGACTGCCGGCAAATTATATTTTTGGCTGTAAATATTTACTCCATTATTAAAGAATTTGCCTCAAATATTAATTATTATTGGAAATGGGTAATCGAAAAACTCATTTAAATGGATAAAATGATAAGCTAATTGGAACATATTTCTTTTTGTAAATCTAATCGTGGAATCTTACCCATATATCTATATCATATTTTTTGCTTAAAACAATAAAAATTTTAAATATCATGAAAATTGTAAATAAATCCGGTGGGTAACATATCGAAACTGACAATTATTAGACGATAGACGTACTTTTAATTTTAGCTAACTGTTAAGAGGAACAATGTAAAAATTAATCTAAGCTTTGAGAAAACGGTGTGTCGATGTTTCTTGTCGTGATGTAACGATGGAACTTCCTTTTAGCGATTAACAATAACGATAACAATTATTTTTATCTTAGATTTAGCAACAACGTGTTCACGCACAGTGCAATATCGGATGAAAGCAAATCGGAATTGTAAAGTTAACTCTTTACCGCATAATTTCTGTTACAATTAAGAATATATTTTAGATGAGCAATGCGGTGCGTTTAGAGACATAATTCTTTTTTCTTGGAAAAAATTTGTAAAGACACATATCGCGCGACGTCAAAAGCGCATTATCTATATGTTATCTTCATAACAATATGATACGTTTATTATGCAAAACGAGAATTTTCGGCCGAATTATGAGTAAATAAAGAATTCTAGCAACAAAATGCAAATTTTTATCGAATAAAAAAGATGCAGTTTCCTAAAAATGAAATATTGCAAATATTATATTTATATTATATTATATTATATAAATATTTTATATAAATAAATATATCTATTTGATTTTTGTAAAAAGTGAAATGTTTAATATAGCGCATCGTAAGGTTTGATGAAAAATCATTGTTGTTATTTTTATAGAAATTGAAAAATTAATATTGTGAAATACGTACCGCAATGATGCGGTAAAGAGTTAAAATAAATCATAAATCACAAGACACATAATCAATAATACGCGTCGAGAAACAATGCGTGTGACAAGAGTGGCGAGCGTGATTGATGATAAATGTTAAGTACTTGTCGGTAATTAAGGAGTTCGTTAAAGAGATATAATAGTGAATGTAACGGTACAGCTCCAAATAAAATGTTTAAACTGTAATACTTTTTGTCCACTTACAGAATAAATATCCTGTAAATATTACATTTCCCTGAATTTCATTATTTACTTAACCGCATATTCGAATAGCCATAATCTCTCGATATTTGTTTCATAAGCGTTTGAATAATTCATAGTTGTGATATTGAAATAATAGAATTTATCAATATATAATAAACGAACAACGTGCGCGTAATATCAAAGGAGTTTAAGCGCCTCTTAATGCCTAATAAATTAACGTATATTGTTGAATTTTGACAAAGCGTAATCGTATTCTCGATCAAGAGAATGAACGCATGGTTGGTCGGTTACGGTGCGTTTAATCGCGCCGTAATATTTATTTGTTAGAGAATCGAAGGATTAAGCGGAATTATGTGGCGAATAAATCGATGAGAGCTTTAAGGGTGGGAGAAAAGGGAATCATCCCCTAGGTCAAGAGGAATGTGCAGTTGGTGAATTCGAGTTAGCGGTGAACCGAGTGCATAGTCTTTTTGCTTCAAAGGGCTTAGGAATGCTTTTCAAACTGTGTTCGGGAAACGACAAAATGGCGCTAGTGCGAACTTCGTCAGACTTCCAAATAAAGTGCCCTGCGTTGAGATTTTACGTAAAATCGTAAATGTCTTATTAAATTAAATCTAAAATGTAGACTTGTACCTAAATTTAACAAAAAAGAATCCTAAGTGCCAAGATTAACAAAAAAAGATCACAGTCACTGCAGTGATTCTAATTTGGATAATCTATCAGCGAAGGAATTAAAAAAACCAAATAAACATTTTTTTTACAAAAATATATAACATATCAAATCATTCTCATAATATCAAATAATGCAGTATTTAAAAAATTTTTTAAATTTTCCTTTGTCAATGGGCGAAATCGACTGCCTAGAACGATACAGCCATCAATTTCCGGCGTGGTATCAAAGAATGCGAGCAAAAATCGATTTGGCCGTGGCTGGCCCCGCCAAGTGGAATAATACCCGTTCGTCGCGGAATTGGGCCGATTCGTCCGCGGGCTGACGACTTCAGCAAAGCCGAAAGGCCCGTCGACACGGATTCCTTTGAACGTACCCGTCGAAAAGTAGGTAGGACCGAATAGCAGCGCTATTCCGTCGCCGATAATGCCGCCACGCGCTTTCGTCAAAGATCGGTGATCGCATTGTCGTGAACGAGCAATTTCCTTCCGTCCGTCTTTCGAAGGTTTTTACAGGAGAAGGGCGATTGAAAAATCGGCCAGTCGAAGCGAAAGATTCGTTCGCTAAATTTAATCCTTTTTGTAGTTCTTTGAATTCTACAGTGTAAAGGTATAACCCGGGGAAACAAAGAGTGCCGCGGATATAATTTAGGAAGGTCTGAGAAAACGTGAGAGAAGCTAGCGGGTTTTATTTTACAAATTGCTTCAAGTCCGCTAAATAATTTATCCGCCAAGTATTTTGCATGCATAGTTATTATTTTGCTACATTATATACATATACGTATAAAAGTATCGAGCATCAAATGTTTCTCTAATAAGCACTACATCAGGGAAAGCTAAAGTAAAAGATAAAAAAGAAGTTACTTCGATGTCGAGACATTGATAAAAGTTACTTAACGTCAAAAACTATATTATAGTAAATAACTTAAATGATTCATAACGTAATAGATAAATCTTGTTTTTCGATTAATTTTAAGTAAAGTTGTGCTTTAGCAGTAACTTTTCATTTCAGTAAGGTTTCATTAATAATAATATTTTTAAAACATTTAAAGCTTTATTGCGTAAAATTTTGTTCAATTTCTAGTCAAGCTCTAGAAGCACTATTGTGTAAAAATTCAAAATTTTTTCCAGAACAAATTGCGGATAATAGAGAAAAAGATTTTAGGTGTGTAAATATTGTGAAACTTGCAATAAAAGAACACTGCAATTAATTATATCACGAATCTTGGCAATGTATTAAACAATGCAATAGGCTTATGATATACGTGATTCAGTGTGTGTAATTTGCAATGACTTCGCTAAAGCAGGTGTTACTACAAGGTTGATTTATGAACACATAAATTATATCCGGGGCGCTATCATTAGTTGATTGATAGCCAGTAATTATACTGTAAAGTAGCTATGAGTTCAGCCCTAATTACTTAGAAATCTAACGAAATTCTCACGCTGACAATGTGTTAAATATTTTTGAAATTCCATATTAAAACATTTATTCGCATGAGCAAAGTTAAATTGTATTGCTATTATTTAAATTATTGAAGAATTTTCCATAATTTATTACTAATAATATGTCAATTTTAATACAGTATAATGTATCCGTGATACATCGTTAGAATTATTTCAGCATTATATCAACTGTCATATATAATAATTCAAATCTTAAAACTATTAGGAATAAAAAACATTTCATTTCATGTAAAATTAATTTTTCTTCCTGTTAATAAAATTAATATTTTAATCAAGGATAAAAACTATAATAGTTTTTTATTACTTATTACAGCAGAATTAATAACAAGTTGCATTTTGTAGGATTTCATTAATAGCAAGAGAACATGCCATGCTTCATTAACAAGTGAAGATAATACTTTTCACGGTACAATGTTTCTATAGTTCCGTATCGCATAATATAATTCAATTACTCAATATCCAAATATTATACAAACCATGTTTTCTTTACAATATGCGTTCTCGATGTTTACATATGCAAATGTTTACATAGTCGTAAACAATTGATCGGAGTGGAGAGCACGTAATTATTTAAAATTTCACGCAATTGCGCTTGGCGTATCCCGATTTGTTATGTTAATTGAATTCCTTAAGAGAAACTGGGACATTAAATTTTATCGAATACCCGGGCATCTCGAGCATCAGATCGATAGCCCGCACAAGCAATTTTGTTCTTATTTCTGACTGCTGTAGAAGTGCATTTATCAGAAGCTCGTTTATCGGAAGAATAAAGTGAAATTTCGAAAGAGATCCTCAGTTTGGTACATTTATGATATTAGAATGTATATCATGTTATACAAGTCTCTTATACACATGCAGCCACAAAAGAAGTATTTGCACGTTTTGTCCCATGTTGTTTGAAACAATTTTATATGCTAAAGAATATTATTGCAAATATTTTTTGTAATACGCCGTTTTTATTCGTATTATACAATAAAAATTAAATTTAAAAAAATACATATTTGCCACACACACATGTTTCTTTTTTGTACAAATTATCTCGAAGCAAATGGGGTGCAAGCATTCTTTTAATCTATTGTACGATTTCTCGCTTTCAAGGGTTCATTACCAGATTTTAACTTTGTAGATCTTTGGACTCACATTGTCTTAAATTTATAAATCACTAACAAAGACTCGCTTACAAAATCTTGCTTCTATATCTATATATACCAATAGAGAATATCTTTGCGTAAAAGTATAGATTTTTTTGCGTATAGTATGTGCGAGTAAAGTTTTGTATAATTTATCGAGTGTTGCATGCAATAATCATGCGTTTCAAAAAATAACAATATTGGAAAAAGATAGCCTAACTAGATGCACCTGTAGCAGCAGCATAAGTATTAAGAATCGAAATTGTTACTATCCACGCTCAGGCAGTGACGTTTTTCGTCGAGAGGGACGGAGGAGAGGGCATTCGATATTTTCAACATTTCGCCGACGTAATATCTTGCACGCCGACAAGCGGAACCGGAAACTAACCGGTAGGACGAAGCTGACGCAAGCTTCCAAGTCAGTGAGCCTGGACCATACTGAGCCGCTCTACTCACCGTGGACGCGCGGCACAAGGTAAGTTTCTCGCAGCGACGGAAACGCGCAGTCAGCGTGAATCTGCCCGGGGCGTAAATCAGCATTTCATCGACGAGTTCGAAAGCGAAAGCCGCATATCGACGTCCGCGCGTGAATTATCAGATCCATTTTAGCCGACCGAGCAGAAAGTTGCAGCTTTCGGCGAGTCGCAAGCGGATCATGTACATTGCATGAGAAAAAAGAGAGTTTCTCTGTGCTCGTAACATTGTAATTACTTCAGTATTTCAAGTAAAAGAGAGAAAACGTATGTCTAAAAATCTGATTTTTCAGAAGAACCATATAAAAATTCTGAATTATGAATGCGCGCTTTGGAAACAAATCGAATAAGTAAAAATATAAAGTGAAATTCAGTGGTATACGACACAAAATTTCTAAAATTTGTAAAATAATATAGAAATCTTTGTTTATTTTCTGAGTTTTATACATTAAAAGACTAATAAGATAGTGTAATTTCTATATTATTGAAAGACATGGAATCTTTTCATTAATATGATTATTTTGACGTGCTCTGTATTATTGGATCTTCTGCAGATTCTAGGATGCGGCAACTTTCGCGATTTACATTTTGTAGTCTCAAACGCTACACGAAAAATTGTTTATGACGTGCAAAGGCTACAGTAGAGCCAAGCACGAATTCCCACGAACATATTGATGCCCAGGGAATGAGGAGAATCTGAATCTTTTGAATATAGCAGAAGAGGGTAGGTTGTTGCGCGATAGCCAACTTGGGAGCGGCGAACTCGTTTCCGGATACGGCAAATTCCTCCACGGCGAAAAGGAGCGATAAAAATGCTAAGCGCAGCGGAAAGATGAGATGTAGTCTTCCTCATCCCTCTTTTTTTCCGCTCGTTGCGCTACACGGGGTGTGCGGTAAAGGAGTGTTATAAATTTGAGGCTGTAGGTAGCTGGATCTGCAAAACGTAGAAAAGTTTCTTTGATCCTGCGGCCCAAAAAATCGAAATCCTTTCAGACTGTTGGATGCCAGCTGGAGTAGCTAGATTCTTAACTTTAAATCCTCGCGTGTTAGATTCTTAAAACTTGCAGCTAGAATGCTTGACACTTTTAGCTGTTCCATCTTGTCCTCTCTTGTGTCTTTAGATTCTATATATATTCTGTAGATCTTAAGATATTCTTCCTAAATAATTCTAACACTTAAATCTCCATGTCTTATGATTTTTCATCTAGTTTTCATCTTTTGAATATCAGTTTTCTACAACTCTTGCATCTATGAATAGTGCCTGTCATATCGAGTTAAGGACGAGCGTGACCGCCAATATGTCTGCACATCGCGGCAATATTTCACGGCGATGAAAACTGCCATACAACGACAGTCGACAGTGACGAGCGGCATTGACTGATGTTGCTGGAAAGTCAACGCGACGTCTTTGAGTAAAAAGCTCGAAGCTGCTTCGTTTACGAAAGCGCGAGGTCGACTTCGTACCGCGAAAGTTCACTAGCGTGACGCAAGTTGCAAATTGTCGGAATTTGCCAAAATTAGGTCGGCACTCGCGCTAAATCGCGAGAAATTTTGTTGACACCTGCGGCTACTTTTTGAACTAGTATATATATTTAGAAATGCGGACAATGGAACATTTTGCGGTTGTTTAACAAACGAATGGTTTTATCACATTGTTTCTAATTGGACTATTTTCTAGACTATTTTTTGCAATATGTTACTACACTAACTTTATTTCAAATAAAAAAAATTTATAATCAACATGTGAAATGTGATATTAAAAAAATTTGTAACTAGTATATTACTCGAACAATTTCGTGATCTTTTCAATAAATAAATATAATTTTTGTTTAAAGTTAAAGAATATCAATACAATTATTTAAATATTTCATATAGAATGCGCTTCTAATTTTTGAGCTAGTTATAACATGCACAGCAATGACTGAGAAGCGACACGTTTTCTTTTTATGCTAATTAATCAGCACGTCATTCGTTATTATATAGCTTTCAGACATTTTCTCGAGCTAAGTAAAAGGCCAGTTCCATTGCGAGCTTCTTTTACCTCGAACGTTTCTTTCTTTTATTCATTAAGTACCGCTTCGCGTAAATTATCAGAGCTTTCGCGGAGCTTTAACGCTTCCGCTCGATTTACCCGTTCGTGGCACTTTTTCGAGAGAGCAAATCAGATCGTGTTCAGCAATGGCTATTCTAGAATTTGTATCGTGCAAAAACATAGTTCAATAAAGGAAGGACGTAGTATCTTTCTCACAACAGTAAAAGAATTGCATGCGAAAAAAGTTATTGCGTGTATGTTAGAACCATATTATATAAAATCGATTACGGCTATTTCTCTCTATAATTAAATTGTTGATTAACTTAGATAAGATACTTAAGAAATACAAAAATAATATATAAATATATTCTTTAAAGGACATAAAGAATCAACTTTTTCTAAACATTAGTTTAAAATAAGATTAAATTTATTCAATGTTAAAAACTGAAAAAATCGTGACAAATTAAATCTTAAAATCAAACTCTTGTTTGTCAAACATTTTCTCCATGCCATGGCTATATTTTATCGTTGCACGATTTTGTGGATTTATTTGTATATAACCTATTTTTCTCGTGTTTTTCTTTAACAAATCTATCACAAAGATAAATAAAAAAGATATCTCTCATTTACTTTTGAGCTACATTAAATAATTAAAAAATTTGTTAATTAATTAATTTTTTAATCCTTCTGCTTTCCTTCTGCTTTATTTTTAATTAACAGTCACGCATAAAATATACAAAAAATGTATTTTATATAACATTAAATAACGTAGCGAAATATTAATAAATTACAAAGAATTTTACAAAGAATTTACTATAAGCTTTATTGCAGCTATTATAGGCAATATTAAATTCTGTAGCAATTAGATGCGAGATATGTGAGCTTGCTTTTATAATATGATTAGAGAAATATATGATAATAAAATATTAATAAATTACAATAGCACAAAATCTCATCTAATATTATTCTCTATAATAAGTTTCACACACATAGACTTTAATCAAATTAATTTTATCTAATCCATAAGCACATGCTGTTAAAATAGTCATTGAGAATAATGCTCGCTACAATTTTTCAATCATGTTCGATTTTAGTTTGGCATAACACAGTTTATTTGAATATTTTTATTTTTAAGTGACAGAGAGAGAGAGAGAGAGAGAGAGAGAGAGAGAGAGAGAGAATGTTGCAATAACAAATTTTTTTTATTATAAACAAAAATATTTAGCATTTTATACAAAAATTATGACAATATATTGTTGTTTTATATCTTAGAAAGCGGTTACTTATTCAAAAGATATATTAAGAAATTAATATCATTGTGCATTCCACAGCTTTTTTCATACATTTATAAAGTTTAAAAACGATTACGAGATTCGATATTAAGCATGAAATTTTTAATACCAACCTTTATGAAATGTCATTAGGGATTTTTTGGTCATATGGTCAAAATTCTACGGTTCGTGTTTAATTGCCGTGATTATCAGGAAAATGTGTTGTCACGCGATTATGTAGGTTATACATATATCCCTAGAGTAACGAGTCGCCGGTGTTTTCGCAACTGATGTCATTTTATCGAATTTTGAAACTGAATTAATAATTTGCGCTAATTAGTGAGAGAAACAGTAGCGTCGTTTTCATCAATTCCCGGCATATTTACTAATACGCTGCTTTACAGACACTCTCATTTTCGGCGATCGCCATTTGGATAATTGATTAATTTAATATTGTTGTCGCTTATCAAAACACTATTTTAATTAGTATCAGACAATAATATAATTAATAAAGTCGTATAAAACCTATATTCTTCTTGTTAATTTTATTAACAACATATATCCGTAAGTACTCGTAAATATAATAAAAACTCTGATTGAGAGAAAAAGTACGGTGCTTTTTACTGTACTGTGCAGTGGTTAAAATTGCGACGTATCGATTCCCAGTCATATTATTTTTAATGTAGAAACAATTAAAAAATAATTTTACCTATCTTCCCTTCCGGAAGAGGCAAAACGTCCGTTATGAAAAAAGGAAAAGAAAGAAAATGCGCGGAAGCGTGTACGACTGACTTTCCGAGCGCTCTTCTAATCTTTTTTTCGCTCGCGAATAAGTGAATTTCTTTTTTTCTATCCTGTCGTTAATTTCTCCCTGATAAGACTGTTGAACTCCAAATGGAGCTGAGAGCGATTAATAATGTGCCTTTTACATTTTCAGTATAATATATCCCGATTTTTAATATGGCACTTCGAATTAGCCATATCGCTTTTAATTAATAGGTGTTTTTTGCCACATTTGCGCATAATTTTTCTAGTATTATATCTCTGTGACAATTGCAAGAGCTGAAACTTTCTGTTTAAAATATGATACCAGATATAGAATATTAAAATAAATTTCTTTCATAAATTGTAATTTTATGTTAATTTTAATTATTAAAAAATACAATAGCTGTACGATATACGTAAAAAATTGTCTACAAGATTTATCTATTTATTCAATTAACGATTGTATAGCTACGAATCGAGAAAATAACGATAGACCGTTAGTTTAATCGTTTTATTTATTATTTTTACTTTCGGTCGAGCAATCCTTTAATCCGAAACAAATGGCGGTCAATAGTATTCAATGCGACTGGTAGGTACGCGTCGTTGCAAGCCGGACCAGGATGTAGGGCATTGCAGCTTTCGAGATTCTTGCACGTTTTACAGAAAGCGTAACGGGAACATAAGGAAATGGAAGAACGAGAGCTGGCGTACAAGCTTGTTTGTTTCACGTGCGGCAGTTTCTTTCGTTTTATCAACTGCAACTCTCCTTAGCAGTCGGAGAAAGCAGCTGAAACTGACAGCCGGATAACGTCCGCATTTATATGCATCTACATATATAGATATGTACTATGTAGTATGCCTTGTACGTAATATCAAATAAATAATGCGCGTCTCTTGTCAGATCCTTGTTTGTGTGAGGATGTCTTTATTATTGTACGAGGGTGGATCTTATTTATGATGCGTCGCGGTTTTTAAATCGGCATCTTGTTCCGTGAATGCTTTCGGGACAGTTCCAAATGCACAGAGTGCACAGTTGAACGCAAGGAAATAATAGACTCAATCTCAGGACGGTTTCTTTAAAAAGAACACAAAACGTGTTTTCGTTTTATATTAATAAATATAGACTAAGAAAGAATTTGGACAATTAAAAAATTTTGAAATAAATAAATGACCAAATTTTCATATCGAAGACGTTATATTGTGAAAGATGGAAATGTCAAGAATAGAAATAATTTAAAGGCTCTCTTGAATTAAGAATCTCAGATAGAACTTTAATGAAATCATACCGAAGAAAAAATAGCTTAACTAAATTAAAACTATGCAGCGATAATCGATTTTTCATCTTGTCTTCGCTCGTATAAACCGGTAGTAACCATCTTTTAGAAAGGTAAGAACGCTGGCTTGGTATTTTTAATCTAGAACAAGCTGCAAGGGTAACAACACCGGCATGGGCCATCATGCTTGCCAGGATTTGTACAACATCCTGCTCGGCGAGGATGTTACGTGAGATTCGCGGGTGGTAGTTACACTATGCCGTAAAGGGTGGCTTTACGGCAGGACGCAAGGGAGAGACGCGGTTCAAGCAATTTGTGGTAGTGGCTAATTACAAAGGTCGTTACGAAAGTGCGGAATAATTTCGCGCTCGCGGATTTTCGTCGAATATTTTGTTCATATTAAATTATTCTTTCGTCGCGTTGTTGATTCCCGCGCGTAAAATGAACAGAACGCGTTTGTAATACTCCGTTTAAGGCGCGCATTAAAATTCACTCTTAGTGAGCGTCGAAATTGTTCTCATTGCGGAATTGTGGATTAGCATGTAGAATGAGTTTTATTAGCGTCATTATTTATACGTAATTTTACGCTTTCCTTCTTTTAAGTTTTTATTTCAACATATATCAGATCTAGATTTCTGAAAATTGTATTAATAAAAATCAAAATTCTGTCAATCAATGGTAGGATCCTTGTTGCTTTGTTTTATGTAAATGGCATATTATTATTTAGATAATGTACATATATGATAATGTCAATGAATCAATAAACTCAAGAGCTTATTTTTTTATAAAAATGCCTGATATTGCAGAATGTTTGTGACATTGTAGAGTTTTTTTACGACATCTCTAAAAGTAACAGCCGAGATCGTTCAGCTTTTTTTGGAATACTACATAAATACATCTTTCTCCGAAAAACTGGCGGCCCGCCGCAAAAGAACGTTGAAGATGTTTCACCGTTTATCAGCCGGCTGATAGCTGGAAAATGCCTCCAAGGCGATGCAGCTCGCGAGGCGAGGCTGCACGAGATCAACGAGCGGAATCGACGAGCATTCGCGTCGTAAATTCACGGACTAACGCGGCTCGACAGCTTGTTAACGGCTGACGCACATTGGTAAAGCTCGGTTTACACGCAGCCAATAAAGAGGCCAAATCGACTGCGCGGATTATTTGCTCCTTTTATATTTTATAGAAAGAAAACCGTGTAACAATTATCTACCATCGCAAAATATTCACGAATAGCAAGTAATTACGAAAAGATCAACTTACATTAGCGCGCGGGATGAAACTTTGCATGAAAGCAAGAGTTTCAGGTTCGCTTGTTCAGCATGTATGTAGGTAGGTATTACCTACTAGGTAAGGAACGGGGAGAAACGCCTCAGGCATTCAACCCGTAACATATGTATGCCGCGACTATACGAAACCAATTTGAAAGACAGTTAAATAAAACGAATTAGTTAATATTTTTTCATAAACTTTCTTTTTTTTGTTGCAAAAAAAGTAAAATTAATTCACTACTTCTGTGACTCATTTCATTGTGATTTCGTATATATAAACTCGATATAACTTATTTTCCTAGATTTCTAAGTGATTTTTCTCTTTAACTTTTCTTTATATATAATCCGAAGTTCCCTCGCAATCTACAAATGCAATCTTGCGACTGTTTTTCTGGTCTGGTCTTCGAACACGATGTTTTCACATTGTTAGTAATCAATTATTACACTGCTCAAGTATAACGTATAGATCTTGAGTAATGCGATACAGATAAAGATAATGATAATCTTAGCAATCGGGATTATACCGTACTAACCGTACAAACAAGAAGAGAATCTACGAGCTACATTTAAAGTGCAGGCGTTTCAATGAAACTCGGACGGATTGGTCGATAATTGCGGTTGATCCCGACGATCATTTCAACGATTGCGTCGCGCCGTTTCGGCGCGCGAACGAAGACAAACAGCGCTTTCTCGCGTCATATAATAATTTCCAATTACCGCGAATTAACGGTGGTCCATACATTTTACGCTGTCGCACCGGCGCGGCGGCGCGCTCGCAAATCCGCGCCTGTTTGCGCGAACTATATGTTTCTAGGACACGCCGAAATATATCATCCTTGAGTTACAAATGACGGCAATTATATACGGGCCGTTTGGATGGTCTGTTTATTATTATATGGTAAAATTAATACAGTTCACGAAATATGCAATATCGATGCAATAATGCCCGAGTGTGACAACTGTATAGACAGAGAAGCTGCGGAAAATAATGCCAGTGCCAGTAATGTTTTTAAGACAAAAAGCCGATCATTTTAAAAAAGAGTCGGAGAGAATATTTGTTGTTTTACAAAGTGAAATATTTCGATCTTTTAATCTCTTTGGATATATGTATATACATATATAGATTTAAAGCTAGAAATTTTTTTTTAATCTTTAAATGTTTTTATCTTTGAATTGTTGCAGATTTTCCGAATAAAGATAACTACGTCCGTTAACGTGCAATCCTTGAATTGCTCGTATAAAAAGTGCAAATCGTGTGAAACAATCCGTTAAAACGCGAACAATCTCGTCACCCAGTTTGATAAAACTCGTATACGTCCGCTTTCAATCGCTCTAGCGTTTTTTTTTTTTTAGGCAAATAAATTACAACCGTCGCTCTCAATCTGTTTCAATCGTGCGAAATTGACGAGCAGTGTACATTTCGATCTGTCATATCCCAGACATACGATCGATTATTCCGGTAAACTACGTCAGGCTGGCACCTGTGGCGAATAATTCATTGATGTATTACGATGGAGCGTTAAAAATGCAGCGCGTCATGTAATATAAATATCCAACGACGATGTACTATATTAGTCAACGTTTATCGATTTTTTATGCGACGAAAGCGTATTATAAAGTGCGTGTTAGCGATAATAGTATAATCATTAAATAATACATGTAATGAGTCAGCTCATTTGCAATTTCGTAACATTAGCGTTAATCAGAACAATAAATTGTGCTTTAAGTAGCCTTCAGTGATAACGTAATCAACGACGGTTTATTCGTTTGAATTTGTTACTTTATACGGCGCGCCATATAACGGGTGAACAGCAAAACCTGCAGTCGCACAGGTTGCAATTCCCGTCACGTTGCGGCTCGCAAATAGTTAATTAACTTAAGGTTAACGATTTATCCGTTCCACCCGTATAACAATCATGGCAAAGACGCGTGCTAGAAATACACAGGCAATTGAGGAAAGAGATACAGTTGTGCTTTTTTATTTAAAGAAATGAAATTTTACGCATCATAAATCTTCGAAGAATATGTTTGAAAAAAAAATTCGCGAATTAAAGAGTTTTAATGTTCAAGAGTCTTAAAATCACGAGACTTCAGGATAAAACCTTTAATGTTTATGATATCGAAATACTCAAGAATTAGGAAATCCAAAGAACTCGAAAAACAAGTATAAAATCCGTGCATTTTTCCTTAACAAAATTTCGCGATTTTATATGTTTGATAATACACAATTTAATTTTATCCCAGCATATCAACAAAAATGTATATAATTTTATCTTTTTACACGGTCTGCTCAGCTTTTACCAAATATTATTGATTAAATGCATTTTGGTTAGACTTAGATTGGCATTTTTCTAGGTAAATCAAACTACATTTTCAATTTAAAGTATGAATTAAAATTTCATCTGGTAAAAATGAACGTAGAAATCTTCTCGCTGATTCTAATTGGCGATTTTCTTTTATTTGTGTGTTTTTTAATTTTTTAACTATTTATCAGTTTTATAATACTTTCGTAATTCAATAGAAAATTATTAAATATGATTTAAATAAGCTTAAATATACAGAATACTTTTAAAAACATAGAATTACTCGAAAACATAAAATCATTCGAACTGTGTACTATAATATAAGATTTTTTTATACCAGATATAAAAATCGTTAATAAATGTATCAATTATGTTTACCATAAGAAAGAGTAATTGATTATAAAATAATAATATTTATTAAATTTTAATATCTTTTACTTAAAATTGTCTTTTAGTTTATTGTAATATATATCAATGTTGTGTTTTTTTGCACATATTTTTTTACGTTTGCATTTGGTAGTATATTTTCGACTTTTTTAAAAAAGTCTAAAAATACAGACTTATACAAATAAAATGTCCAAGCATTCATATTTAGCAAGTCGTTCGCATTATAAACAATCCCGTATAAGTACAACAGAATATTTTTCGTGATTTTTCATTTTGTATCTCTAAAAATCTTTTCGCTGACAATGACGAGCAACGTTAATGAACAACAGCGCGCTGTGTATTGTCGTGCGATAAACCGTCACCGGATTAATCGCAAGCTCCAGTAATATCCGAATTGATGGACTTACTTCGGGCCGCGAAATAGCGTCTCGTCTCGGATTTTAACGCACGCTCTCTCTCTCTCTCTCTCTCTCTCTCTCTCTCTCTCTCTCTCTCTCTCTCTCTCTCTCTCTCTCTCTCTCTCTCTCTTAATTCGTTAAAACATGACCGGTGCCGAACAACCAGCCGACTAAGTACTCGTAAACCAAGAATAACGTGCGTTCAACGACAGACTGCAGAATTTAAAACGAGAATATTGTACCGCCACGGCGCTGGTACCTTGTTTTACGTTCTGCAATTTTGAAAACCTCCTCGCCTTCTTATCCTTCCCTTTCTCTTATATCTTGTTACAAAATACAACCCATAGAATTTTTTTTTACTGTAATGTGAAAGAAAGTGTCCCTATACTTTATTAGACCTCCATCAATCATTTGCGCAAGCTTTAACCGATTTGATATCGCTCCAAAGGCGAACTTACGTAAGAAATATCTAAAGGATATAAAGTTCGAATTTGTCTTCCTTAAATTTTTTCCTTCTTTTGGTACAAAATTATGAAAAATGCACTCTTATAGCTTTTCATTTTGTGTGTATAATATTTGAGTTAGATTATGATCAATATAAAAGATTGGTAGTTTTTTCAGAAATAAATATTTGCATTTATTCGCTTATATGTATTGTTTGTTATTTACATTAATTATACATAACATAATTTTTTAATTGTTCTACTACTATAATTGTGTGAAATTTTCATCGTCTTATGTCGATGATGTCATTTCGATTGTTATTTGCTCGTGAATATCAAGGAAATTGTCTTAAGGAGGCTGTCTCAGATTCGACATGCTCTATCTATTTATCCATCTTCTTATTTCTTTCCCTTCCTTTTTGCTCTTTCAAGTACATTTACTTTCTCTTTCTCACTCTTGTTTCAGCTATCTCTAACGATTCTATTAAAACACGCGCCGTTCTCCCATGAAAGTGCCGCTGTTATCAGATTAATTGTTCAGCCTCGGCACGTTTGTGCGATTTGTTCGGCTCATTTCCGCCTCACGTGTCAACAAGCGAAGGGGATTACTGTCGCAGGTCGCAGAAATCCATTTTGTTATAGGAATAATAACAGGAATACGATTTAAAAAGAGACTGGTACAATCGAAGATCGAACAACTTTATCCTTGATATAATAATTATCGCGCTTATCTTAAAAATTTAATAATTATTTTTAACATTTATCAAATCGTATGTGATATGTATACAATTTTTCGTAAATGGATCTATATGTATAGCTACACTCGGCAAAGCTAGCAACGATTTTCGATCAAGATCGAGTTACTTCCACAACAATCTAAAGCGGAATGAATGTTCGCTATTCACGAGCGAAGAGTACGAATACGAGTACGAATTCGAGATACAATGAGAAACAGGAGTCGCCTCTTTCGGGCAGACAACTGAAGCGCAGTCACGAGTACGAAGAACGCAAGAATGGAAAAAGGTTCTTGGAGGTGGAACATTCGGTTGTCTTCAGGAGAGGACGTTAGAAACGTTTCTCGTCGGAATGTCTAGTTGCTACTCGTACGAGAGAAGGTCGGATGTAATCGTGCGAGTAGAAGCCAACTATGTAAAATGGAGCAAAGTCCACTCTTGCTCCTCTTTTATTTAAGTAAATATAAAATAATCTGGAACACAATCACCGCTGCCTCTCCTTTCTTTCGCAGTGTCTCTTAACAACCTCTTTAATTAAAAATTTATTAAGTATATAATTAAAGTTTATAAATTCCAATATCGGATCGATATTAGTTTTTCAACGTTATCAAATGTTTCAACATTTTAACACTTTTCTTATTATAAGTATCTAATTTCTTTAATAGAAACTGGAACAAAATATTTATTTTATATGAATCAGGCTATTCAGGTAATTTATTCGTTCTATTTATTTTTAAATATATGTATATAGGAGTTGCGAGCTCGATAACGGTGGATTAATCAGATAGTCTAAAAAACTGTGTTGCAATAATCTAGAAGATTGGAAACGATATGGCGTTTATGATTGTTACATTTAATTTACTCGCGTATACCGTTATAATTGCGAAAACACGAGCGAAAAGCAGAGATGTACATAACGCGTGCTCTTAAAACGGGAGAATTTAATTTTGCCTCGCGTTGGACAATGTACCGAGTGAAATTAGTTTCGGGGTTTTTTTTCTCTCTCTTCACGGGAAAAACACGCACACATTAATAACAACGTGCGCGCGTAGTTAGGCTCAACATAATTATTTCTTCCTCGTATTACAGCTATGTGCAAAACGATTTTACGCGCGGATACAGAATAATCTCTTTCGCCGTTGCATAATGTTGCCGTACCACTGATATTATTGCGCACACATGACAACTACTACAGAAATGGAAGCTGGTATACAAACATCTACGACATCCTGCTGATGAAATCTTTTCTTGCCTCTTTTAATAGAGAATATAAGTAACAAAATTATTTAATGAGAAAATATACTTACTTAAAAAATATTGTTTTTTATGACCAAATTATTCTCGTTTAAATAACGTTCCTATTGTTGTTTGCAATGCATGTTATCATACGATTAATATTATTGCGCGGAAAACATGAAATATGAAATAACAACTAGATGTGTATATGTCCGCGGCATTTAATTTCTATGCAATTTAGGAATTTTGTATGAATGTAAATTTCTTTTAAAATGCCGCAACCATTTCACGACAAATGGCTTTTAATGGACAACACTGTTATATTTTCCTTCACTTGTTGCAATATTTTTTACTAACAGAATATAAATTTTATTTCGCTCCACTTTTGTAGAATAAACATCGACATCTTTAATGTCCGTATTATAGTGGTTTGTAATCGGATGTAGTAACAGTTGATTGCGCTTTGTAAACTTGTGCTTGAGATTCCCACGAGGGAAGTCTTGATTCATAAACACCGACTTAACTTTTGCCATTTCTCTCATCTCAATGTGTATTTCTGCTTCTTGGGACAAATTGTTGATATATTTATTAAAATTGTAATTTGTTAGAAAAAAAATATTGCAGAAATTGTTGTAACTTTAGTAAATATTTAAAAATATAAATGTAAAAGTATAAAATCTAAATATTCCGTGAAAAAATAGGGGGGTACCGCGTATTTAAAAATCTTAAAATACAATAGATATTCAATAGAAGTTTAAATATATATCTATCTGAAGAATCAAAACATATAAAAATTAAACTTTAGAAGATCCTATCCAAAGATTCAAATATCCAATCAAATCTTCGGTTTTGCCCAAAAGTATAAAACTTAACAGTATAGTAATAATACACAATATTCATATAAAAATACGCAATATAAAAATACTATTTTCAAAAGTAAAGCAGTCGGGAATAAAAGAGCTATAAAGATTTAAAATACAATGCGGTGGAGATAAAAATTGTGGCAAAAACCTATTCGACTCGTAAAGTCGATTTCTCAAATAAAAGTCGACAGCTAATCTAATGGAAAGAAAACACAGGTAAATGATAAGCGGGTAAAAAAAATTGAAATCGCGAAATGCGTGGTGGAAGTAAAGCTAAGATAAGATTTGCCATACAGTAGAGAACAGACGGTCGTCCTTTTTAGAAGATACTTGCGAAGGATGTTGCGTGAGTGCGGAAATACAAGGAGAAAACTGCAGGAACTAAGACGCCGCATTTTCGAAGCTGAGCTTTGCCTCGTAAATTCAAGTAAGAGCTTCAAACAAGTTCCGCAATAACAGTCATAAGATTGAAAGACTATGTTCTCGTGTTCCTTCATTTCTGTGTTTTGTTTTCCTGCTTTCTCTTGAGCCAATGCAAATTATTTAACTTGTATAATGTGACATTGTACATCATACTACGTACATTATATTGCTGTATATCATATATATGTATGTGAATGTTCTATGTCTGCAATATTTGTTTTCTCGCAAATGCTTGAGTTCGAATTTATATCGAGAATAGCTCGCAAATCTCATTTCTGTTTTAAACTTTTGCTTTTTCAAATAATATGATACACATTTATATTTCCAAATGTCCATATGTGTAATCTTCTTTGATCTATAATATTTAAATAGTTGGACATATACAGATTCTTGAAAAGTTCAACAAAATTTTCATCGCCTCTAAATTTTTTTCATATCCAGGCCAATATCTACATCCAATATCTACGTATATCCACCCTCATTTTTAATTTATCATATTTTTTTATAGATATCATGACCCGTCGCAGTCAATGCTCGCCACTTTTTTTGCTTCTCGCAAAACGGTATCCAGATTTTATCGCGTTATTTTGCCGGTTGCGTTCAACGTGTGTGAGGTGTGCGATGAGGTATCTTCTTAACTACATTTTACACGCGAAATTGCGCTTCGTCGTTTAGTCTAAATGCTCGTAAAATCGCACGCCACTCTTTTACGGTCGACCCGACCATAACCTTCCGATTCTTCACGTGGCACGTCCTTTCGCCCTACGGCTTCCTTCGACTCGCTTTGGCATCACCCTTGGCTTCCCGTCTCTTATTGCCTACAGTGCACACTCAAACAGCGTAAATGCCACCACTAACAGTCCATAATGCGGCGGTGCAGGGTATACCATAAATACGTTGCACAGAATCAGTATAGATCTGCGATTGTATTGAAAGCCTGCGAAGTTATGCTTTGCGTATACGTAAAAACCAATAAATTATTTGCAGTGTAATATTAGTAGTTCGATTTATTAATTTGTATGTAACATAAAATTAAATAGATAATTTTATAATGATGAAGCTACGTCATAAAATGCTGGTAATATGAATAAACAGATATATATATAATATTATATATATTATGATGTACAAATCATCCAATTTAAATATCACTGATTTAAGAAAAAAAAGCTAAAGTACATAGAAACATCAAACTTTAACTTGTACCTACTACTCGTAATTTACCATTTTACTTTGAAAACTTTATTCCATTATAAATGTTATTCATGACATTGGTCTTCTTTTGACATTTTCAGAAATATATGATTGCGGCTTTCCTTTAAAAAATTCTACTTTTCCACATTTCCATCTATGATTCTATATTTTTATTTTCCTTGACATTATTCCTATTTTATGTTATCTTTGAAACAGTTTCGTTATAAAATCATGAAAATTTTCCCCCGAACAAAGATAAACCTAAAAGTAATAATATAAAACTCGAGACTATATAATAAGAAATGAAAGCACCTAATACAATAAATTTTTCCATTATTAAGTTAACATTTCATTGTTAAGTTAACATTTCAATGTTAAGTTAACATTAGCGGATCGCAATCCTACATTTTATAATATTTCGTCAAGAGCCATTAACTCGCGTGTTTGCCAATGTTTTATAGTTATTGCGGGTCGATATAAGTTGCCTCGACTACGCAAGTGGCGAGTATAGTGTTCAGGTCGAAGTCGAAGTTCTCTCGCATTAATACGTCTTGGTCAGGCTTTAGGAACTCTCGCGGGATCTACGAAGCTTCATTACCAGCACTAAGTTTCCGCCAGACGTCTTCGAAATCCGAAATGGCGTTAGCCAACTTGTCATTACTGCATCAAATCTCTTCGAAATAATATTGCACAGACTCGAAAGCAGACTGCATCCGATATAGATTACATTTGAATAAGGCACACACACACATCTGGCTGTTTTAACAAATTTTAATAAATTTATATCATAAAAATTGATATCTCTAATTCCTTGATAAAAAAATTAAAAAAAAGTTCAATTTTTTACTACGTTTTTATCAAATATTTGAAAGAATGCAAGTAATTATTATACAAATTAATTTTTTGAAAATTATACGATATTTTAATGTGATAGAGGTAGTTTAAAAAGTTGATTGATAAAAATATTTCACGAAATTCAAACCAATAATTGAAGTTATAATTATTATCTGAAGCAAATTCTAAAGGTTAAATTTCTATAATCTAAATAAAAATAAAATTTAGACGGTAGATAATATTGCGTTTGACATAATATTCTTAAAAATTATCAAACATTATTTCTAAAAACTTTAAAACCGGAGGTCACAAAATCCGAAGTAAATACGCTGAAGAAAATGTCACATCTAGAAATGTCACGTACATGTAGTCGTTAAAAACTGCATTGTCTGATAGATGATACAGAAATTAGATTACATGCGGATACAACGGATGCTCACGACATAGCACAGCCGACGAGATTAACAGAGAATATGGCAAGAACAGCCCGACAAGTGAATCTGAGTCGTGTTTTCCCTTAGCTTCCGGAACATTTTTTTCGTGATTTTACGGCGCGCACGATGGCGAATGCTCAACGACAGTTTCCCTCGCATACACTCATGTGTATGAGTGCTGTGTGCCGCAGACACGCGCGAGTTTTATCGATGTACATGACAAGTCCCTTTCGAGCGGTAAATATAAGATCGTAGATTTAAATACATCAATGCACCTCGCTACGGCAAAACGAAATTATACCGAGTGTGTGCTGACGGTTCGTGTCACTTACATTTTAACAATAAACGACCGAGATCTCTCTAGCAGCGGCAACGGCAGCAGGTGCGTTAAAAATATTCCAATGCGCCACGTTCAAGCACACGTGGCCGGTTAGCATTGCGTCGACGAACTTTCTATGCGAACTTTTCACGCTGAAGTTTACAATGAGTGTATTTTTTTTATCGTGTATGCTTCTGAACGTCCGGCACCGGTTGCGGTAAATTTACATGGCTGCAGAAATGAATGTTAACGAATACGCTTTATTTTTCACTGTGAAAGATTCGTGGCAAAATTAAAGAAGAAGGATTTCAAAATACCTGCATATTTTTGAGAAAGAAAGAATTACCGCAATATAGTGTCTAATCTAGCATCACTTGAAAGAAGAATCACAATCCTATATATATAGGTGCTTTACGCAACAAAATCATCGTATAAAATTATATTCACGACAATTATATCATAGACGTTTAGATCATACATTAGGACTTATTGTTAAAGACAATGATAAAGCTTTTTTAATTACATAAGTTAATTAAATTATTTCTAAATATCTCTAAATATTTTAATTAAAGAATATATATATCCTTTGTTATCGGCACAGTACTGCACATTAAAAATAATTATCTAAGTTGTTTTTAAAAAATTATTAGAAAATTCTACTCGATTCAATTAGTGATGAAATATGATTTATTGCTCAAATGTTTCATATAAAGAATTCTCGACTTTTCGACAAAAAAGTCAATTAGTGTCTTTTACTCTATCACAAGTAGCAGCATTACTTGCAGCGTAATTCTTTCCAATTCCTATATACGTCGTATTCTTGAAATCCTTCGCAATGAAATCCGTGTCCACTGAATCGAACAGTTGATAGTCTGAGGAACTTGCAAGGTAGTCGAATGTGTCGTCGAGTGCAATCCGAAAACGGAACGCGTGCCGAATACGAAAGAGAAGTGAGGAAAGTGCGGGGATAAAGCTGGAGGACGAGCCACGAGGTGAAGATAAATGCTGTAATCTAAGTTTTTCCATCTTGCGGCGCTCCGAGAGAAAATAGGTGCTCTTTTAGTTCTTTTCGCCGTGTACGCACCAGAGAGATCTTCGAGTCTCTCCTCTAACCCTTTCAGTCTAGTTCCCATCACTATCGTAATAAGTTTAACTTCTTTAGTAAAAGTATCTATTTTATTGCTATCACTGTGCGTTACCGTTTGAATTTTTATTAAAATATTATATATAGATTAAAACAGATATTGGATCTTAATTCTTGAAATAAAACTGTATTAAATATAACATTTTCGAATTTTTTGATACAAATGTATGAATTCAAAAATTCGAAAATGTTATATTTTATACAGTTCTATTTCAGGAATTAAGATCCAATATCTGCTTTAATATATATATATATATATATATATATATATATATATATATATGTAATATATATATATATAATAATTATATAAGATTATCATATTTTTAGATCTTAACATTCTTAACTCTACCTATAAAATTTTCAGAATGTCAAAAAGATCGTTAAACTTTTTTACTTTCTATTGTATCAAAAAATTGTCAGATCCTTGTATGCAGATGTTCTTATAATTTTAAATCTTTATATTGTTCAATAGAAATAAAATTCATTACCCCACAACACGTTATTCAACTGTTATGCGCATAATTTCATTTTCCACAATTGAAAGTATATGTTAACCGCTAAATATGCATCTCATTTTCAAACTTCTTCACCGCGCGATACTCGTCTTCATAGAGTTTCACCCCGTCGCAATTTTCCTCGCATTGCACCGAGGGCTGCCGAGTATGGAGAACTTTCGAGAGACGCCGCGGACTCTATTCCGAGCATTTCCCTCTTTCCTTCGCGGCGAGATTTTTCCTCTTCCCCTCCATACCTACCCCGCAAATTTACGAGCAATGCGAGCACATACTTCACGAGTGGTAATTTGGAAAAAAAAGTTCACTCTCGCGGTCGGTGGGTTGCACCATGGTTTACAACAGCGGCAAAAAATGGATTATATCACACTTAAGTTTTGCTCTCTCTCGAATTTTTACCCATTCGATTCCCCACGAAGTACTGGTTGAATGTAACACGAGAATTCGATATTCCCCGATCTTATCACCCACCATTCTGCATGACACAATCGTTTTCCGGTTTGTAAATCGTTTAACGTGTTGTTACCTCGATCATATGTACAATCGATAGCACCTGAGTCTTTAAATCAAATTCAATTCATACTTTTTTTAACCTATCCAATACCAAGCAAGATTACAAAACTATCCTAATAAGGTATTCAAATTTGTTTGGATTTTAATCAAAAGTAGATAATTTCTTCGTACCGAAAAAATTACATAGAACGAGACTAAAAATTTAGATACTATTTTTGATCAAAGTTTCATATAAAAATGTAGGAGTTGAATAATTAAAGAATTTAACAATTCGAGAATACAAAAATCGCTGATGTAATTAATTCGGATATTCAATACAATTGCGATCAACAATTAAGCACATAGATAAATTGAAGAATAACAAAACAACATTTTTTCATTAAGCGGTCGCTCGATATCCTTATTCTCTACTCAGAATAGCTATATTCTTCAAGATTGGTTCTATCAAAGGATCGATGAGTTCGAACGAAGGAAGGGAATTGGCTGATATTTCAATCACAGGATAAGTGTCTACTGTTTTATTAGCTCTTCAGTACAAGCTACATTCGTTCTAATAAGAACTATCTTACGCTCGATCAAAAATAAAATTTAAAAGCTTATCTGTTTTATTCCCTCAATATTTTCAGATTTATACAGTGATGTACCAAGAAATTTCATGTTACACACGATATCCCCTAAAATACACTATTCCTTTGCCAACAAAGTACTAAAAATAATGAAATTATCAATGCATGTTAGGAGATTTGATAGCATTAAACGTGAATAATACTTACTTGCTGAATGTCATAAATGTTATAAAATGTTATAAAATACAATATATCTCAATATTTGTAAATATTATAAAAATTATTAAAAAATAGAATTAGAATTAGTTTTATAAATCAAATCTAAATTAACATAATATCGATATTCCATACAAAAATAAACAAATTTTTCTAGTTTCTAAAAATTAATATCGTTATATGTTACATACGTATATTTATTCAATAAGAAGATATATGTAAACGTGAAAGCGCGCGCGCTTCTCATTTTCATCAATAAATACCTAGCAAATTTTTGATTAAAGGAGGAAATTTAAAAAGACTCGTTATCTCTATAGATCATTATTAACAAGTCCGCATCTGAAATTCTGTCCGCGTTCTCCGAAAGGAGAACGCCATTTTCTCATCTCTGCTATACAAACATCGCTGACCCTTCTCAATCTTCCGAAAACAACGTTGACCCTTGGTCGAGCACAATGAAACACCCTCACGTATGCCCCTATATTTTCCTGCGTTTCGGTGCCCGAGGCCGGCCAAGCTAAAGTATCTAAGAATCCGAGGCAGTAATTTTGTTTCAACCTCAAAATATTTTTAAATATTCAGCAAATCATTTGTAGGAAAACTTCTTTAAATATATTATTTGAATATTTATAATATGAATTGCCAAACGTATAATCACATGTTACAAACGGAAAAGACATAGATTTCCGAAAATCGATAAACCAAGAATGTAATATTTTGAGAATATGCAAAGAACTATCCAGACAGCACAATGTCCAAAATCGGGACATATAAGACGTCTTTTAGCTATCCTTTTTTCGTAGGACGTCTTAAAGATGTCTAAAAGATGTCTTTTAGACATCTTATGTCCCGTTTTTGGACATGTGTGCTGTCTGGGTAACAAATACTACGACATAACATTTAGATGATCCAAAATTACGTCATATAATCCGAGATCTCTTTAAAGAGTTCTCTTCAAGGAGTTAATAATGTACTTAAGGCGTAATTAGAGATAGACTGAGATTTCGGCAAAATAGCGAATAATATATTATAATCACCTAAAATTCAAAGCGAATCTCAAACCTTAATCTAAAAACTCGATGATAAAAATGTAATCTTATATCTTTCAATTATTTTAAATTATGGATATAAACAAGAAAATCTGTGACAACAGAATGATAATCGAAAGATAAATTTAAAGATAGGTTCTGTTAATTTAAAGACTTGAAATTTGAGAAAAACGAAAAAATGGAAAGGACATGTGGCTCTTATATAGAGTTCAATCAGATGGAAATACATTCGTGTCAGTTTCATCTTAGTTCTCGCGAATTACGAGCTGGAGAGCTATACGGCACCTCATTTGAATTCGCATTGCCCTCTGCGCGCCATCGAATGGCCAGTTAAGAAGATCATTACAGTATACATACTGGGTTTCCCGTAGTCAAAGGAAACTCTTGAGAGAATGCGCGTAATAGTACAACTGTGCTAATACATAGAATGTTCCATATACCAAAACCAAGAGAAAATATTGCAATAAATATGACGAGATTATTCCAAATATAATAAATCAAATTTAGAGTTGCAATATAAAAATTAATAATAAGAATTATTAAATATATTTTCAATAAATATCCTTTATCACATACATAAGAAAAATACTCTAAATATAATAACTGTATCCTTAATGTTTTAGCGGAACTCATTACATTTAAAAATGTTTCGAAATAAATACGGTCCTGATAAGGCGTCATAACTATTACCTATGCTTTTGTGCGAATTATACTTGAAATTTGAGAGAAACGACACTATCGAGTGTCCCGAAATTGTCTGATAAGGTATACGATGGCCATCGTACGACGTTACTTTAAAATGGGGCAAATCTACCCTTTCAACTACTTCTCAATAACGTGGAATGTGTAGTCATCAGCAGCCTCTTTCGTGCTGATATCTCAAATGTCCTAAGAATGTCAGCCTGATATCTGTTTCGTCCAACGCGAAAATAGCTCGATAAATGAAAGACCGTATGATACCATTCCTCTTTCTAATATTTCTCTTATTTTTACTAAAAATTTCACATTTGAGGAGATATTAAATTATTATCTATATATCTTTTTAAATGCCAAAAAATGTAAAAAAATTATCATAGGGGTATTATTTCCTATGTACATTTAACGTTTGGAAAATTCAGAAATATTCTCATCGTATATATATTTTCTTTATTGTTTTCCTCCGTTTTACCATTAATTTATTAACATGCTATCATGAAATATTTTGTCTCGCCATTCCTGATCATTTCATTCTAGTCTCTTTAATCAAATGTCTAAAAAAATTGTATTCCAGATCATTGTAAGATGTTGTTACTTATTCGCTCTCTCTCTCCTCTCTCCTCTCTCTCTCTCTCTCCTCTCATTCTTCCTTCTTTACTTTCTCAGAATAATAAAAGCTCGCAGATACTGCTAAATTTTGCAATTTTGCGAATCGAGCGCTCGTCGACTGCTTTAATAGCAAAACGGAGAAAACTTTGCATCGCATATCCATACATTTTACGATAGTCTGATCCATGCCATATTTCCACAGACTTTCCTCTCGATTCTTCATGTAGGTTATCCTTTTTACAACGACGACACGATATTCTCTATATCGCACCGCGCCGTAAAAGTGGTAGTTAAAGAAGGATCGTTTCTTGGATCTGATCTTTTCTTCGTAGACTAGTAAATAGCCTCTAAATATTTTATTTTAAGGCTTTAACACGAATCAGCTTTTTCTTTCAGATATAACAATTTCTATTAAAAAATTGCAATTAAAAACACATCTGATGGTCCTAGAGCGTCGTATTTATTCACAAAAATCTATCGAATTAAATTACTTGTTATACATAAATGCCAACAATTATTGTCGATAAAATATAATAATTATTAACTAATTTAATCCATTTCATGCTAAATGCAAGATTTAAATACATATTGCAGATTTTTTTTAAATATATACATAACGATCCATAATCCAAGATATATTTTTGCTCATAATCTCAAAATAAAAGTCATTGAAAATGTGACAAAATCTGATATACATATATTATATGTGTATATACATATATATGTATGTATGTATAATATATATAAACAAACTTTTTCTCTTTTTGAAAATTTTATTCAATCATGGATAGAAAACTAAAACTTTTCAAGAAATCTATTTTCTCATTTTCTATTCACGCACTGAGTATTGCACTGCTTATGCCAATCCCGAAATAAAATGGGTTATATGAAATTGAAGAGGGTTTTGTGGCTTTTGCTACTTCCAGGCGGATTACATCTCAAGATTTTTACGTCTTCTGCACGCCGCAGAATGGACACTTAAGCGAGGATCATCGCTATGGATATGTTCGCGCGTCGGAATGTAGATAAGCGAAAAGGTCTCCGCTCGATCCGCTTTGCAATATGTTGGAAAGTTCGGAACTGCTCGTACCGCTCGCCCTGAGAACTTTTTCGTAAACAATCTAGAGCGGCACTCTAACGACCGATTGTTTTCCTAGCAATTAGCGACACACGTGTGTATAGATAAGCTTGAAATTTGTCTACTAAACTACTCTTGTTACCGAACTACAGAAGTTTTAACTTTTGTGTGTTTTCCTGGCCTAAAGTGCTAGTTTATATAGTCGCGGATAGTAAACCGGAAAAGTATAGAGAAGGAGGCACAAAGTAAAGCAATATAAAAGATCAATATGAGTAAAAATGTATCAACAAGTAAACTAACATTATCACGTTAATCGCTTTTCTCTATATCGCTTTATAAATGAAACAAGAGTTTTAACCATAATCTTTCTTCACGTCCTTAATTAATTCTTCTAATAATTAGAATACTTCATAAAAAGTCCGCACAGATCCGAGGAAAATGCGATCGTCCATTACACGCGCAAGACCTTTCAACTTTTTGTCTCGTTTCTTTCTTTCCATTCATTCTCCTTTTTTCTTTCTAAGACGTTTGAGAGTGAATGGTGAGGTCAATGACGTAATTACAAGATTGAAAAGGCTACAAGATCTCTCATCAACGGCGTTTCACGGTTCTTACGTCTGATGTTTTGTAGTATCCGTAACTACTGTCGGGTCTAAAAGGGTGAACATGCAAATTCGAGACACATATGAAACTTTAATATAGTGCGATTTAATCTGAAAGTAGCCAAGAAGATATTTGCATCGCAGAAAATATTAAAGATTTTAATAATGTCCATATGTAAAATCAGAAATTTCTTACATAATTGTTCCAAACAATCGCTCGATTTTTCGTACGGAATCTTATTGAAACGTGGTCGCGGCAGAAATCGTTCGACCGGAAGGTCTACCGAGCTCGATTCCATAGCGATGATTTTCTTAACCGGTCGTTCCACAACGTGGGAAAGTCGCAGAATTGGCTACTGGCCAGAGAGATAGCCACGAAAATACGATTGGACGATCATACCAAATTCTCAGACAAGTCGCTCGAAAATGCACGTTTCCCTTCTTTCTTTCGACGCTTTTGGATGTACAGGAGTGGTAGTCGTCACGAAATTGAGAAGAGTCAACGTAAAGGAGGCTCTTAAAGGAGAGACAGAGAGCTAGATGGGAAGAGGAAATCTTGCTTACAAAAGGAGTGATAGTCCTTTCGCAAGGATATTCCTCGCGCAACAACTGCATTATTTTGAACGCAGTTGCGCGAAAAGCAAATAGAAAAGTACTATGTAAAACGCGAGATGTTAAAACAAATATATCATCGTCCATACGATCACAAAGCCGCAAAATTTTGCTTATGATAGTTCTGTTTTACATAAGCAGCTGTTCCTTCAAACATTGATGACGAGTCATAAATCATATAAATATATTTTATAGAGAGGTTTATATAAAGTATAGAATAATGTGTGAAAAAGGTAAAAAAAAAGCGCGAAAAAGCTATCATTAGATAGATAGAAAAGTTGTTCTTTCTGTGTTAAACAAAAATCGGATTTTGAGATTATAGAGCATTAAGATTACATAGATAATGTGCACTCAACATGTGACGCGAGAGTCGATCTAGGCTAATCGATGGTAGCGCTTCGTCGTGTAACTGCAGTTACTTACGAGGATACTAATTTCCCAGATTAATTCGGACGACCATCCGCGGGAGATTAATCGTGACGGAAACTCACAAGCCATTCTCCGCAGAACGGAAACGAGCGGATCGGACCGCGCGGTCCGATCGCGCTAAATCATGTACGCGCCGGGCAGACTAGCCGGGATTGTTGCGCGATAAAATACGTTAGTAAGATCGTTACATCGGTCAAGTTTATTATACCGTGCGATATCATGATGCGTCACGTCGCAATAACGGATCGCAAGCAAAATTCCGTGCACGGCCATGTAATTCCCACGAAATTACGAGCTGCTAGAGCTTTCAGTGCTTTTTGCACGGGTAACACGCTTGTATCTATATGTACGTTGCCATTAAACATTCTAACCGCATATTCCTTTAAGTCCTGCATGAATAAGCATGTCTAAAACAAAGGCGAATATAATAATTTCCACACGTAAATGAGAAATAACAGAGATCCAATGCTTATAATGTATTGTTGCTAGTATAGATACATTGCGATTAAGTTCATATGATTATTATGATTATGTGTAATTATATAATAAATTTATGCAACAATATTAACAATAATATTTACCTGCACAATAATAATGCCTACGATCTTAACTATAATATGAAAGATAGATTAATATAATTAAGATAGTTTTCATAAATAGAGGACAAAAAAAAGAGAACTGAGAACCCTTTCGCAGTAACGAAAGTAAATTTTTAGCTAAATTACCGCACATGTGGTTCCTAAAAAATAGTTACGGGCGTCGTTAAATTTCAGTACCGAGCCATGTGGCTTTACTTATATAGCTAAGTAAATGCGCGATTTCCGTTTTGAACGTTGACGTGAACGTGAAAAATTTGATGCGCTACGATATGTTTCATAAAACGCTTATTGTAAAAAAGTTTGCGCTTACGTCATACGTATGGCTTCGTATGTTACGTACGCGCCTCTAACATATAATGTAACTGCAACGATATATTAACGTTTTATACTTTGACACCTTTGTTCCGATACAAATTCCCTTATGTATTTGATATTTAAAAAAAACAATTACTTAATCGACACTTTGTATTAATTTTTTGTATTTAAGTTTAGTCACTTAATTTATCACTTAATTTTTTTATACTAAAATCATAATTTACACATTTCATCTCGGATTTTTGTAAAATGTATAAATTATTTAAATTAAACTTTGGAGAAACAGCATGTTTCAAATGACAAAAACTTTATAAATTATTCTACTTTCTTTCGAAATAACAGTTTTCTTTATATTTTCATGAGCAAGCTATAACATCGAGGAGTGCTACTGATGAAGACAGAAACGTGAACATATTTTAAATTAGAAAATGCAGTGACACATATATATCTCTGTATATGATATTTCTTCCTCTGATTTCAAATAGCAAAACAGGTCGTACGAAAACGCTTTTGGTCGCGATTAAAATTTTAATTCTCCGAGATTCGAAATAAGCCCCAAAGAACATTACTTTCTTGTGTAAAAGAAATAAAAGTTTGAAATATTTAGTCCAACTAATTACATACACAGGGAAAAATATTATGAATATTTATCTGTTTTTATCCTCGGTAGTTTATCTCTGGATTCAGTGAATATTTTCTCTTAATCATAAAAGTTCTATTGTGCTGACACACATTGCAACTACAAAAATAATAGTAATATAAAAAAAGTGAGAAATGATCTCGTGTCGACAGACGGCTGGCAAACGCGTGGTCCATTAAGAATTTTATGAAATTTCTCATATTAGCATACGGAGAAAATTTACGACGTAAAGTACGATCAAACATGTCACATATGGCGCAATCCATTTTACTTTCCAACATACCATCAAACCACACGCGGTGTCATTGGTAATGAAAGAGTTGATTGATTATACATCGTAATTAAATAATTTATCTTAGACTTCTCTCGTTATATATTTTCATTAAACATCAATTATACATCAATATGTATAATTATGCAATAATTATATTAAAAACTGCAAGATTTCTACACCTAATTGTAATCTTAAAAATGACAGATTGTATATGTAACTGGCGGCATCTTAAAAAAACAGATTTTATATAACTGTTTAAAGCGCGGAATAAATATCGTTTATAATAACTGTAAATTATTTGATTTTTATTAATATTCAAATCAATATTATTCTTCTCTTTTTTTTTACTTATACATACACATGTACATATATTACTTATTCCATTATATTTCTATGTAAAAAAATCAACAAATTATCACAATAATTTTTATTTAATTATTAGTATTAATTATAATTCGCTATGTTGTGTAGCACAAACTATTTATTTGTGTACAGTATACACAATGATATTAATTTTTTTTAGAGGGAAAGACAAAAAAGAGAGAAAAAGACAGAATATGCGTATAAAATAGTTTTTATCTCTACAGAAATATTATATATATATATATAAAGTTAACTTTTTCACTTTGCCCAAAGCTCAGCTGAGATTAATAATCATTAGCTACTTTTTTATTTATGTGACGGATCCGGGATCGTTAAATTGCAACTATGGAGAATTATAAGACAGCGTAGCTCATTGCATTAAGATTATATGTAAGAACAAAATCTTCTTGTAACATTATTTTTTTGCCGTTAATACGCCGTAATGGAAAACGAAAAAGCCGGAAAGTCTTGTTTCTGTACAGTCAAGAGAGAAAACACGGAAATAGAACAAATCCCAGATGATGTTTATGACATTCGTTACTCTCATCCAATCTCGTATTTACAGTTATATAGAAGTACATTTTTATTTACACTTAATTCGCAGCCATGGACATAATTTACAAAATACGTTAAAAATTGAAATTATCGTACAGTGTGATTGCAGTGAGCACATCCTGTATAATATATTTTGCATTACAAGTTATTGCCCTTAAAGCTGACATTTAAAAGTTAATCTGAAATTTTAACTTATCGAACTTTTGCATTTTATAATTTCAAAAATTTTGATAATCTCAGAGAAGTTCGTTGAGAAAAGCTCTCCTAAGCTTCGCCATAGAATCAGTTCTGTTCTACTATACCATAAACCTTTCTTGGAAAATCCTGTATACTATAATTTCGTTACCGAAGGTAGTCGAAATATCGAAAGAAACATTGCGCGGCGCAGTACTTAAGGCTTTTTCGTGGCGAAGAGTTATGGCGGTGTATGTGGCGAAAGAGCGAAAGCTGTTCTTTCGAAGGAAGTACGTGAGGCCAATGCGAATATTGGTCTCTTCGCAGTCGGCGCTGATTTCTTCTTTAAGAAATCCTTCCTTATCTCAAAACCGCAGGTAATACGATACAGAATACGCGGGTTCCAGGAGTGTTACCGGATTACGGTAGATTGCGCGAGTCTGCGAGTCTAACGCTCGAATGTTGCTATCGTTACATCTTGTAACTTGACCGAGGTCAAGATTAAAAAACGCTCACCAGTTTTATCCGAGAAAACCACAGAAATGTTCGAATACATTATGACAATTCATCTATATACTTATGAAGATATTTTTCACAAAATTAAAAATTGTTTAACTAATATCAATGTATAAACATGAACGTGAATATGAACATAGATTCATGATAGCTTCTAAAAAGTTCTAACTATTAATGCACGATAAAACCAGAAATAAAAGACTTTCGACGATTTTTTACATTAATATGTTTTATAACAAATGTGGTTTTGAGAAGAATTCGTTAGTAGAATGTTTAATAGAATGGATTAAAGAAAGCAGATTTTAAATCCTTAGTCACGATTGAAATTTAAGAATACAATCTTTAGTCACGATATTTCCTTATACCCTTATTAATAGGTTATTTAATATATCTTTTTAAATACTCGTTAAAATCTCTGTTTCAAAAGATTTTAATACAATATAGTTTTATGAATTTCTTTCGTTGATCGAAATCTCTTCGCGTAACCAAAATTTTATAATATATCTTTAGTTCGCTAATTTTATTTTATATGGCCCTTTCACATTTCGTTTACTCACATCTTCAATATTTGTCACCAAATTATTAAATGTATAATAATAAAGTTTCAGAAGTTTATTACACTAGTGTGACCAGTGGAGAGCGCTTTGTAAAGATCATTCCGATGTACTGCGTGAGACGATGGGTATATGTTATATAGATACGTTAAATGTGTTACAATATATCCTAGTGGTCTTGTCAGTATGTCGTTAAAGTTACCTCCCGTCGAAACTCTATATAAGCTAGTCCTTTGAGTCGCTTTGTAACTGAAGGTAAGGTCCCATCAGAATATTCATGAAATGCATAAATTAATGAATACAATCGGCCCATTAAAATTAACTTTGTATTGTTTAATATATTATTATCAATTTTCAGACTTTAATCGTAATATTAATATTGTAAATCAGGTCTATTTTGTATGTAAATTACAACACTACTAATCAGTATTGTAACACAACGTACTACTTAACTTGAATCTTTATTGCAAATATGTCATTAAGGGTTTGCAAGAACATATGAATAAAATAATTTATATAATACAATATACTAATTGTAATTATATACACATGTATATATGTATATATATAAATATATATATATATATATGAGCATCGAAGAGTTTGGATCAAAACATATAAATCAATTTTAATCAGAATCCATAACTGTTAAGTGACAGTTAGTGAAAATGAAGTAAAACGGAAATGAAATTCTACTTCTCCATTATCGTTAATTAACTTCAAAACATTATTGTGCATATTTTATAATATGTAATGCTATATTACTTTTTTGTATATAATTATTACTGCGTAATTAACGTAATCCTTTCTTTTATATATCATTAATTGTTAAATATTAAATTTTCCAAACTTTCACAGTTCATATTATTCTATATTGTTGCTCAATAATTTTTTCTATTATTTAATTTTTTTCATTTCAACTACACAATTAATTTAACTAATTATCTAAGTGTTATTACATTATATCGATACGCTTAGTATCGCAGAAATATTTTAAATTTTGATAATATATAAATTACTTTTAGAATGCGTAAAATAAGAATAAAATAAAATATAGATACTATAATAAAAATCCACGACAATAAAATTCTTTTTGATTAAAATATGTTAGCAACTAATAACGTATCTTTGTTTATACTTTGTTTTATTTGTATTTTTTGTTGTTATAAATAATAACTTTACGTGTTAAGAGAAATACACTTCTATAAAGAAATTATTAGATTATACATATATATAATTATAATGTTATGTATAACGCTTCAAATGTTCTTGAACAGATAATTAGTTATATGCAATATTATTAGATTTACTTTATTTTCATCATCGTTCGTACTTCATCACTTAATAGCATCATATCACGCAACTGACGAATAATTAATATTGCTCGCAATGTTCATTAATCATTGTCAACCCTAATACATAAAAGCGCGGAAGGAACGTTTTGAAGCATTATCTCATTATTTCTTAAGTGTTTCTCTTAACATAATTGCAAAGCAGTGTTCTAAAAGAAAAAGATCAATAAATTCAAAATTTGCATTCTAAAATAATTGCAGTAAATATTTAAGAACCTCACAATTCATTTGTATTAAAAAAAATACAGATCCTCTTCTAAAAAGGAGATGTGAAGTTTATTGTTGCCGCTTTTCCGCGATGCCGATTGGTTCTCTTGCTGCGCTTACTTCATTTGCAGCTGTCATTGTATATTTTGACAGTTGTGTATAATAGGGTTAATAGTGAAATGTTAAAGATAAATAGCGCGCGCGTAGCGCGCGTCTGTAGTGTCTAGTATTAGGTATAAAACACATTAAAGCTCAAATCGAATTTGATTAAAGTAGAAAAGCTATTGTCAATTTTTACAATTCGTAAACGTGAAATTGGTTATATTTTTGGATTTCTTTTTTTATATTTAATCGACAGAATTATATTTGAATTGTATCAGAAATTTTAGAATTTATTGAAAAAGGACTTCGGAAACTTATTAATTAGATCACAATTCTAAAAGTGGAGTTATTACAAAGATAAAATATATATAAACATTTAAGAATAAATCAATTAAATGTTACTCTTCAAAAAGAAGATTTTAATGTGTGACAGCAATATTGATCTCGATAAGACGAACGATAGGACGAGATAAATTTTGCAACAAAGAAGGTAGCAACGAGGATAGAAATAAAAAAGGCAAAATAAACTCGGAATCGTAAAAACATTTTTTGAATACCCTTTAATGAAGGTGGGAAAACGCGAAAGGTTCGCGATGTAACATTTTCCTGGTTTCGCCGGTCGAGAAAATCAGTGAAGTGGCAGCGAGCGTCGAAGGATAAGAGATAAAAAAAAACTGAAAAAGGCTCGTTAACGGTGACAAAAGTATCAGCGGTTTGCCACAGTCACGCTAATCTCACGGTAATCGCATTTCGTAATTAGCAGCTGATTCTCATTCGTTTTTGTCCAACCGCGAGCTGGTTAATAAGTCATATAGACCACCGTGTACATGACTGCATATTACGCAACGATATCTTTAGAAGTTAAGCACTATTCTATACTTTTAAGCTTCAAATTTTTTAATTTTGTACATCTAATTTTTTTATTCTTAGTTTTGCTACTACTGAAGAAAGAAAATTCTTGCAATGTTTGTCGAAAAATAAAATGTCAATAAAAAGCGTGAATTCTCGTTTAAATATGAGTATTTAGTTTACTTTTTAATTAATGAAAAGTAAGAAAGGTAAAGACTCAATCTTAAAATAATTAAATAATTAATCAGGTTCTTTTTTAAACATTATTTTATGTATAACATATGCAAAAATGTAAACGTACAACAAAGTTTCGCGAATCGATATGAACAGACAGTTCCACATAAATTTACGAGTGCACGAAAGTATAGTTTTTATTCTAAAACTGTCGTCGTGTGTGTGAAATCGTTAAAGTTAAAGAATGTCACGGACTGTCAAAGATCTTAAAATGTGGTTAGTGATGCACACGGACGGAATACCTTACCGAGGTAGCTTTAAAAGACTTTCGTAGTTTCTGCCAATCTCCATCAAGCATGATAATAATGTCGGCAGAAAAATGCAAAGAGATTAATATGGTATCATCGTCAATCAACGATAAAATATCAGCTGAAGGAGATCTTTGTTGTTATTAATATAACAATTTTCCTATAATGCCGATATCAATATTTTATACATATGTGTAAATATAAGATAATGTACAACATGATATAATTGTGTTTATATAAGGCACATAATCGTAAATTTTTTGAAAATTAGTTTTGCGCAGCGTAATCCCAAATATATAACACGATTGTTCACATAAAATAAATTTAAAAAATTTATAATATTTTCGTAAAATATAACAAAACTTTTTTATCCTACATTTTTTCCTAAAAGTTTAAAGACACAATAAGTCAGAAAAGATGAAATTGAGACGAGGAGAATTTATTGCTCAGATTCGCCTGCCGCACGAAACATGAAACTCGCAGGATTATTCTCTCGGTGATTGCGCATAAAAAAAGGAAATCACTCACGAATTTTCGTCGTCGCCCAATCGATGATGTCAAACCCATTCTATATTTTTTATTTTTTTCGTCGTCGATGCTCGGCCATCGAATGCGGATAACAAACGCAGCCCGATGTCGATGTGACGCGCGCGCGTGATTTTTCGATAGAAAAAGGCGACGGACGCGAAAAGCGTGTTACACGCGAGCAGCATTCGTCAAAGTTACACAAAAGAGCTCCCAAGTTATACAAGTTCGACAGTTCCAGGAACTTGGAGAACTCGTTCCGCTATTTTTGCAGCGCATCGCGTGTTGCACCGAATAAATTCTCTTCTCTTTCGCGCTTCTCTATACTTTAGATAGATCGCTTTAATGCTTTGAGCGCTGATCTTCATTTATCAGGAAAATTCTTGTAAAGAACTAGTTAAGAGTTTCGAGTAAGCAATTACAAGTTTCTTGTCGATCTATGAATATAATTATTGTATAACGTGGATGAAATCTATAATATATATGCGATAACGCGATATACCTATAAGGATTTCTCGTTCTTGACGTTAAGCATTAGTGGAAACGAACATTCGCGAGAAACCTACAGATTTGCAGAATCGTAAGTAAAACTTTTCCGAAAGCGTTGCGTTTACAAAATTATGGTTCCTCCGCCGATTTTGGAGAACCGAAAATTCGCTTCTTACTGGTCAACAAAGCGGATTACCTATCCAAAGGAGATTTTCACGGAAAAAGGGAGTCGATGGTTAGAACGCGAACGAGACGGGAAATAAAATGAATCTCAACGGTAACTGTAATCCAGGAAATGCGACTCGGAAAAGCAGCAACCTTTTGAGCCTTGAATTGATCTTCTCGTGAAAACTCATTTCTTACGCTCATTTCTCCTCGCGAAAACATTGAAACAATTCAGAAACACACAAAACCTTTAGCTTCTCTCTAGTAAACAATTTAAAATGTAACAACTTGTATTTTTTTCTGACAATACAGTTACTTTTTAAAATATTAATAATAAATTTGTAAAATATAAATTAAAAAGTAGAAGTTGAAAATAATACTGTAGGTAGACAACGTTTTAAATAAAATTAATATAATTATCTTAATTATTATATTAATTTTCTAGTAAAAGATTGAAATAAACAAATAAAACAATTTATATAAAATGTATAAAAAGATTAATTAAATATACAACTTATATCAGTTATATCATAATTAATAGTAAAATAAGTCAAATCTGATTTTTTAGTTAAAAATTATGTTGCATTATTTCCAAACTACTTAATACGTATTTAATTTACAATGAATTTGAGATACTATTTCGCATCAGTCACACCAGCAGTTATTTCGAAAGAACAAACATAAATAATAAATAGGTAAGAAATATTCTTCCGTTTCCTCTAGATGAACTTTATTTCATACATCACTTCTATTTTCTGTATTTACAAAGAAAGCGACTTTTATTGGCAAAAGTGGGACGCGCCCTGCATCGGCGAGTTCTGTCGTGTACATTCACGCGATCTTTCTGATAATATCCCACGACATTGTGCATAACGTTCAAGATAAATTCTACACGAGTTCGCGAACAAACATTTCACGGTAATTGATGCTGAATCTTTTTTTATGCTACGACGCGTTTTCGCGTGGCAAATTCGGTATTCGCGCATGCACGCGAATCGCGAACCGGGTCGGCTTTAGATCGCGCCACGCCGCGCCGGCGTCCCCCATATAGGTACATTCGCGAACACGCTGTGGTACTTACTGTATCGCGTGGCGCATCTCGTTATCGTGCGCATGCTTCCCCATTTTGCACTTACATCGCGCTCGAATGCTGGCGATGACGAATGCCTTCCCGTACGGCGTTACGCGCCGTGTGCCTGTATTCTTGATGCAAATGCCGCTTTTCGTGTCGACGATGCCTAATGCATTTACCACGACGGTCGTGGATGCGCCGGGAAACGATCGCACCTGCAGTCTGCATCTTTCGTCGGAGCATTAGCGCTGTATACGCGGTGGCGCGGAATACGGGATTTATAAGCGGTGCGATTGCGACGCGACGTGATGTTCATTTATTCGAGCAGAGAGCTAGTTAGCTCGGGATTAAATGTTTGCAGCAAATTGAATGAAGCGTTACGAATGTATGGTAAAGCAAGAAGAAAAAGGCTCGTCAAACATAACGATACATATATATATATATATATATGTATATTACGCGCGCACGCATGTTTCAGACAGAACTGTGCTAATTAATCGCGCCAAATTGCACGTATAAACATATTTTCCGTGTAATGATACTACTTCTCAACAAGTCTCATTATGTCTATTATTAAAATGGTTCTCGGAGGAATTACAATAGCAATGAAAACATGGAATGTCGATAAAATTCAATATATAGCCAATTACAAACTTGTCGCGCGATATATTACTCTCGGTTAATTGAATTATAAAAGTGCTGCGTCCCATACTTCGTCGGAGTCGTCGGACCATCGTCGAATGATGACTTTCATGTAATTGGCAAGTTCGTAATACGACCGACACGTATAATTACGTAAGTTATGGTCATCGAACAAAAAGTTAGATAAACTCAGCAGCGACTAGTCCGAGTAAGATTTTTTAAAATTCTTATTTATCATCCCGAATATATTACCACATTCTCCTTCACGGGTGGTAATGCAAGAATAACTTTGACTTCACAAAAGAACACAGTGTAGTCGAAAACGCAAAAATGACGGTTGCTATTCTAATTCAAACTACCAAGAAATACTATTTTAAATTGAGATCTGAAAAAGGAATCTTGATTAATTTTAGTTCGTCTTGAGTCGCTGCATTATAATCCGTTTACGCATTTCTCACGACTTTAAATAGCAGAATATCTTTACTTCAGTAGTCTTATTGCAAATTGTGTTACCAAAGGAAATCAATATTATTTTATGCATTTCTTTTCGAGTCACACCGTGCATGCATTGCGGTTAATGGTCGAGAACGCGGCATTGCTGCGCTGTTCTCGACGACGGTCTGGCATAACGATTTTTCTCCTGACTTATGTGCACCAGTAACCTTGATACAACCTCCGTTCAAAAAGCAAAACGATAATTTCTTATATCGATGTTTTATGGCGGTGCTGGTGACTATTGCTTGCGTCAAAGGCAATATAAATGCAAGCTATTATTAGTATGAAATTGAAGTACGCACGTTTTAAATTTTCTATCAATAATTTTCGAATAATATTGAGAGAATTAAATTATACAATTAGATTAATTTGGTCATATTTTCGTCACTTCTTTCACACTAATTAATTGTCTCAATTAGGAAAAACCTAAATTTTGTAATTTCGATCAAATATATTGATTTTGGACTAATCAATGTTTGTATAATTTAAAAGTACTATGCAATTATAAAATTATTAAAAATTGAAACTATGATTTCATATCTATAAATTTGTTCTCCGGATTTTTCCTTTTCTTACAAATATTCAATTGACAATTGGAACGTTCGACTTATCGCTGACTCCTGAATTTCGACTCCATTCATCGTCACACTTGATAAACTTTTTATACGTCTTATTCCTTTACTTTGTCTATTTGGTTAACGTGAAATTTCCTCAAGGCTTTCGCCTGTTCATGCTATCGGTCATGGCCACTCCTCGCCATCCATCTACTTTTCACCGTTGTTTTATTTCTATCTTGCAGAATATGTTAGGACCAATGAAACAATATTTCTCAAGGTACTACATGAGCCAACAGTCAGATTTTATTATATTTTGCTATTTCTTATGTTTCTTATAAACTAGAGATGCATACGTGAGCCATTTATATGTATAACATTATTAACAAGAGTGTTCCGTGCTTACTCGGGACATTTTTTCATAAATGATTGTTTACAAGTTTATTAAATTTTTATTTATATTGTAAAAGTAAAAAACAATTAAATTTAAGAAATAAATAATATTTCAAAAAATTAATAATAAATAACTGTTTTAAGATCACTTACTTCCTATCAAAATGTAAAGTTCTAAACTTATCTCATCAGAACCTTTTAGGATGTAACATGCAATGTAAGTAGAATTTTTTCAAAGTAAATTTAGTGTAAGTATCCAGTGTAATAGTCTGGCTATAAGCCAAGCTATTTCAAATAATATACTTAGTAAAACGAATAGACAGAAACTTAAATTTCTTGCATTCAAATATTTTAGAATGTTCAATAATTGTTAAGTGAGTATAACAACTATATTATGTCAGTGCAGTCTAAATGTCCAACATACTGATAAATCGAGAGATAACGATAACAATAGCACGTTTATGATATAAATAAAATTTTAAAAACTACTTCCATAGTGTCAGTTTTGCGATGAAGATGTTATTATTCTCCCATCACAAGCCGCCGACACAGTGTTCACGTGGTGACCCGGCAGACTTCGTTTTATTATAAACGCCACCGAGTTATTATAGTCGAAAGAGATTATATTGGCTATGTTGACCCACGGTACGTCGAGTTTAATCTATCAGCAAGAAGATCGAGCACCTGAATACATTAACCCCTTAATGTTTATCTTTTGTTTTTTTATCGTGTACATAAAATATATATCGTACGTGTAATTGCGAAACTGTGTATGGTGATTCCAATTTAATAAATAATAAAGTTTAGATATTATATTATTAATGTATCATATATTATTGTGATCACTTATATGTATATATATGTATACTGTTCCTGTAAAAGAATATAATATAAGACAATTAAAATCCTTTTATTATGAAAATATAGATTATTCTTTTAGTTGATCGAAGAATAATCTGTTTTTTACGTGGAAAAAGTTTTGCTGGAATATATAAAAATGAGACCAGATATAGATCTGAAATTAGTTATATAGGACACTAAAGCATAACGATAGTGCTGCAAAAAAGTTTTGACATTCTAGCAATCAGCTAGCAGACATTCATAATTATTTTTAGATTTGTATCTAGCTTAATTTTTATATGCTTCAGCGAAATTGTTCTTTCTATGTATTAGTTACTTGATTAGATTTTAATTTCTTGCGAATCGCGTGATTAAGAATACTTGATTACAGTTGGATATAGTCAAATCGATTCTATTCTTCAGACTCGTTTGACTACGCACTCTTGTGAACTTACGGTATATTAAATATTGTCACACGGTTACTACCATGATATCGACAGTTCTCTATTTTATTGGAAGACCGCAATTGCTCGCGCTGAAAACGCTCAGTATTTTATACCGCGCAGTAGTTACCAGAGAAACCATGAGTGAGTGAGTGAGTGAGTGAGTGAGTGAGTGAGTGAGTGAGTGAG
>NW_020226839.1:116726-147279 GCF_003070985.1 Temnothorax curvispinosus | reverse complement strand
GAGAGAGAGAGAGAGAGAGAGAGAGAGAGAGAGAGAGAGAGAGAGAATAGGGATGAATGCAGATGGTCCTGTGGCATTCCGGTGACACAGCAAAACGTGATATCGCATATCGATTCCGGAATCCTTCGTGTTTCCTCCGGCGTAGTCTCGATTAATCCCGCATCGAGACGAGTGGTTTCCGAGAAAGTTTTTTCAATATCCAAAATAAAAATTATAAGAACAACGATATATATGTAATCAAGAACATCAGTGAAAATTTCATAAATTTTTTGCTAAAATGATTAATATAAACGGTCAAATCGAACGGCGGCATCTACATTTTCTGCCATTTCCTTTTCCTTCTTTTTTTTTACTACTCTAACAATAATAGAAAATTTTAAAAACCACTAACGCTAGACAATGCGCGTATTTAAAGAAAAATCCATGCGCAATCACGCTAATGATAGGATAACGTTTAGTCATATTTGAAAATATTGATATTTTGCGATATAAAAACATGATGTATCACAAACAAAACATCATATATTTTGCAAATAAAAAATTGCTACATAAAAAATACAACAGAAAAATCTGTGTGTATTATTTTCCGTTTTCGAGCTTACAATGTTAATATTTCCAAACAAGTTTATTTCAAAAACTTTGCTAGTAAAATGAAACTAAAGACAATAAACATCTCTCTCTTTCTCTCTCTTAAAAAAACACAGAAAATTCCAAATATAATGCAGCAATTAATTAATATTCCCAAAATAATGTAATTTATAGCGAAATATTATTTTTATAGATAATAACGTGCGTCAAATAACATAAAAATCGATATACGTGGATTCACGCAATCCATCAGTGCATTCCAGACATATACCATCTACTGGCAGGATACATCGTTCATGCAAACGTATCCTGCGGCACATCTCAAGAATAGAACCGAGAAAGAGACACGGTACACGTGGGAACCATTCTGTCTCAAAGATATTCGAATTTCGGAAAATTCATATGCGTCCCGTATGCATAATATCTGCGCATTGGTAGATCCTTAAATAAAGCATACATATTAAGGATTTTTCCATCCATTTTCTTCGCACTTTCTTTTTTTACCATTTTAATCGAAAAGATCTAATTTTTAATCCTCTAAAGGCACGTGATAATTACTCAAATAATTATTTATAATATTATACAAAATTATGACACATTATATTTATCATAAATTATATTTCAATATTATTATCAATAATAAGATAACTGTGATAAAAGAAAAGGATAAAAATACCATCAACATACTTCCTTTTAAATAAATGTTTTGAAATTTCCAAATTTTTCCAGCCAAGTAAAATATTACATTATTTTCGAGCAATATAATAATTTTGCGAATGACACAAGGATTTCTATTTATATTAAGCAGTTTGTATAGTCTGATCATAGAAAGAGAACTGCAAGAGAACTAATATAAACGATTTTCATATAATACTATTCGAAACAAACGATGTATGCATAATACAGCGTTCGGGATTCAGCCTCTAGAAATTATGGCAACGACAATGGTTGCAGGATTGCATCTCTTAATCTCCGGGATTGAAAGAGGTCATCGCGCGCGTTTAATAATTAATCGGCTTTGCCATGAAGAACTATGTAGCACAAGCAAAATAAGCTTTATTCGCGTTTCAAGTGAGTTGCGCGCGTACACAAAGCCGAGGGGGCGGCTCTCGGTTAGGTTGAATTCATGATGAGCAGCCAGCTTTGACCATGTCCCACATCGAAGTAACGAGAATACTGTAGCGCGATTGTCATTAGAGGGAACATCAGGACTTTATTTGACCAACAAGAGCTCGGCATAATACCGACTGTAATCTTCGGATAGCGTAGGCCGATAGAATGAATTTGTGATTGTAAGTCTCGCTTTGTAATATCACTGCTTTCATATCAAAGTAGAAACCCCAGAGACGAGAGAAAGACCAAAAGAAAATACCTATTTCGTTTGTTTGCTATATGTTTCAGAATATTTGATAAAAATAAAATTCAACTATTTCAATTAATGGAACACATGAGATTCACGTCATCGAAACAAATATAAAAATATATATGAATAAGCTTGAAATAAATAAAAAATATTCTCTCCTTGTTTTGATAAAAAAAAAATATCAGGCCTTTCGTATTTTATTTTATTTTATTGGAAACTTCACAAAACGGAGTTTGCCGAAGCCGTTCGTGATGACGAGGATAACACGCGCGTGCCTGAATTTATATACCGGACGTGTCGCAAAATACTTAAATCCCGAATGCAAGAGCAACCACTTACTGGAACACCGTAATTCACGTATTTACATGCATTGAATTGCAAATATTCGAACCACGAGCTGGATTCTGTCGTTCACGTTTTGTAATTATTAACCCAAAGTTACGGCTTGTTCTTAAACTTACATTACTAATCGAACTGATCCTATTGAAACGTAGTTTGTCTAAAAATTCAGACTCATAATAGTCATTACCAAAATGTTTCTTCCTAAAGTGAAATTTTTGCAATTGATTAACTATTAATTTGTAATTAATAAACTCTATTAATCTAGCTAATTCCCACGTCGTAATAACTTTGCCGTCTTATTTCGATTTTTTTTCACCAAATTTCTTAAAAGCTCGTTTTCTTTTATCGATTCGTCAGAATAATCCAACTATCATCAAAATCGAAGTATGCCCCATTAAAGTCGCTCGCAAGCAGCCGTTCGTATAACGAGAATGCGGTTAAGAAGTGATAATTAAAAGGAATATTAGCGGCACATTCGCTCGAAAGTTCGCACCGAAGATTTCAACCTACGTTTAGTTTAATCGCTTTTATTACCTCCCGACCAGTAATACTAGAATGGGAATGCGGCTTCTCGGCACGGTGTGCTCGGTGTGCCTACCCCCACTTTTATTTACATACATTATTTTTATGTAATTATTTCGAGACTTTAGAGATTAAGCAAAATATTTAGGTTTTAGAGTCTATCTATTTTATGTAATTATTTAGAGGCTTTAAAGATTAGGCAAAATATTTAGGCTTTAGAGTCTATCTATTTCGAGGCAATAGATTATAATTTATTATAACATATCAGTTCATTTGTATTCATATATTCTTTATTGTTTCAATAATTTTTACAAATCTATTGCCTCGACATTGAAACAAAAAAAAATAACTCACCGGTCGATGCGCAACAGCGGAGTTGTAACCCTGCGTTGATCTGTAACATAGAAATATTTTTACATTAAAGTAGCGTCCAACATAATCGATACTTGGAGTAAATAATTATCGCCAGTCGCGAAGGATGGCAATTGCTAGTTAAAAAGTAATATTTTCGGTTGCCGATTGCCAGTTTTTGTCACCACACTGCAAATCTAAGTGTTTTATTTAATACACTTTTGTAGTCACTTTTTAAAAAATGTTTAGAAACGTATTCAATATAAAAACACATAAAGCGTTTTTCCAACGTTACACACAAAACACTAAAACCGAGTTGAAATGAAACACTTATTAATCGAAAATGTAACGTTTAAAAAGTGGCTACAAAGAAACTTAAATAAAACACTTAAATTTGCAGTGCCGAAAGTTAAAAGTTTGCCAACTCTTTTTTGGCAATCAAGAGACACGGTAGTGTTTCGCGCCAAGTATAGGTACGCGAAGCGAGACCGCACCGTAAAAATCTTTTACGCGACACGAGTTGGGAGTTGGGAGTACCCGATCACAAGCGCAACCAAAAATAACCCTTTTCAATTACCAGTTGATCGACGCCATCGTTCGCGACTGGCGACGGAAAACGGAGCGTTAATCGGCGACGTATTGTAGAATGCATGCCCCCCCCCCCCCCCCCCCTAAGAGAGACGCGACGTTCGCGACGTAATATCTCTTCTCTCTCTTCTCGCATATCTCGCACATGCCGGAGTCGCCGGAGATCGAACTCCGGTCGAAAACGAAATTACGCCGGAGTTAAACCTCAGAATTCGCCACGGAACTGACAGGACAGCAAAATATAATAAAAGAAACACTACTACTCACCCCATCGGTCGCTCCGCCGTCGCCCGATGCCTCCCAGGCCTCCTCCTCGATCCTCCAGCGTTGATCCGCTGTCGCATCTCCGTCGGCGCACTCACTCGTTCGCGCGATATTTTCTACACTTTGCACGGCACTCCTGGATTAATCTCGCGACGCGGCGCGTACTTGATCACACGGCGACGAAAGAATTACGTCGAAGAAGCTGCGAATCAAGCTATACAATCAGCTAGACGCCCGTCACGTCGACCCGATGTCCCACAGGTAGACGTAGACGAGACGCGACGAGGGAGCCTAACATGGCGGAGAGAATTTCGTAAATAGCGCGGCCAACTTCACTCGCCAGGAGCCAGGAGCAACCGTCGCGTCGCGAGGACGCTACACTTGCTGCTTGTCAGGCGATTTCGGATAACTGCAATTAAATGGTCGATTTATGAACATTCACATTTGTCTATCACTCACGATCGCGAAATATCAAACCACGATTAAGTACAATAAAGTTAAGCGTACACGACTGTGATCTGTAATCGCTAATTAAACACGTCGTGGCGTTACTCGAATTAGAGTCCGTTCCTATTCTTTATTCGTATCCGTGTTCCGAAAACGACTAAATTCATTCCGAAGCCGCGCGACGCGATGCGACGCGAGATGCGAGAGGCGAGTCAAGTTGACGGTTGAAAAAAGCGAGACCGCGATCACCCGACCGAAAGAATGTGAGCAATCTAAAAGTCAGTATTATCGAACGCGATATACCTCGTATCCGTATAAATTCCGCGAAGCACACGTATTAAATGCACATTCGATATCGCATATATCCACATACATCACAGTTTTCCGTGATTTGAAAACGGAGTCCGACGATACTAGGTATGTAACTCCGTGCTACGATCTACGATCCGAGAGTCAGTAAATTCCAAGACGAGGTCGCGTGACGCGGGCGCCGTGCCGCGACTTTGCTGTAAACTGTAAACATGATAGAGAGGGAGTAGAGTGACTAAGCGCGTGGCGCGCTCGATGTCCCTAGTCACTCTACCCCTACTCTCTAACCCCGCTACTCATGTTGCCGCGGCGCGGCGCCCGCGAGCCCGTCGTTGCTTTTGAATCGCGTCGCGGAGTAACATACGAATCGCCGCGCCGAGCCGACGTATTTCAGATTACGGAAAACTGTGATACGTCGAATGATTAGCTAATACATATACTTCGCGAAATTTACACCGATACCGAGGTATATCGCGTTCGATAAATACTGACTTTAGATTACATACTTTCGAATTTCGCTTTTTTCAACCGTCAACTTGATTCGCGCGCCGTTCGCATCTCGCGTCGCGTCGCGCGGCTTCGGAATGAATTTGTCGTTTTCGGAACACGGATATGGACAAAGAATACGAACGCACCCTGATTCGAGTAACGCCGCGACGTGTTTATTTAGCGATTACAGATCACAGTCGTACGCTTAACTTTATTGTACTTAATCGTGTCTTGATATTTCGCAATCGTAGGTGATAGACACGAATGTGAACGTTCATAAATCGACAACTTAATTGCAGTTATCCGAAATCGTCTGATAAGCAGCAAGTGTAGCGTTCTCGCGACGGTTGCTCCTAGCGAGTGAAATTAGCCGCGCGATTTATAATTAAATTCTCTCCGCCATATTAGACTCCCTCGTCGCGTCTACCTGCGAGGGCATCACGGGCCGACGGGCATCGAGTGTGATCGAGCAAATATCGTATTTATCGTAATATTAGCTTTGTTCGTTCGTATAACGTCTCCGACGTATAATTCTTCCGTCGCCGTGTATAATTATAAGTATGCGCTGGAACGCGTCGCGTCGCGAGATTAAAGGGCTATCGCACACAAAATTGCATAGGCTGCATAAGCATAGCGCACAAGACCGCTGGACCAATAAATATCTTTATATAATAAATCAATATGACGACTTTATGCTGGATGCTCATTGGTTTAGCAGTTTTATGCTACGCTTATGCTAAGCTATGCATTTTGTGCGCGATGACCTTAATACCGGGAGGCGGGAATGCCGTACAAAATGTCGAAAATATCGCACGATCATAAGCGACGATGTTGTCGCGCATGAACGAGTGAGTGAGTGTGCCGACGGAGATGCGACAACAGGCCAACGGAGGATCGTGCGATGGAGAGGAGGAGGAGGAGGAGGCCTGGGAGGCATCGGGCAACGGCGGAGCGACCGTGGGGTGAGTACTGACAATGAGTAGTTGTTATTAGTTTATTATATTTTGCTGCCCTATCAGTCGTGTGGCGGATTCCGCTACTTTTGAGATTTAACTCTGGTGCAATTTCGGCCGGAGTTCGATCTTCACCATATGCGAGATATGTGAGAAGAGATATTACGTCGCGAACATCGCGTTTCTCTCTTATTATTCGCACGGTCGCAATATTATTTGAACAATGCTTATCTTTGAACGCTGCTTTAATGTAAAAATATTTCTATGTTACAGATCAACGCAGGGTTACAACTCCGCTGTTGCGCATCGGCACCGGTGAGTTAATTTTTTTATTTCAATAGATATGTCGAGGTAATGGATTTGTAAAAATTATATTACAAACGTAAATAAAATGAAAGATAAAGATAATTAATGTAGCGGTAAAGTGTTTTGTATTACTTTATCTGATGAAATATCTGAATATATTATTTTTACTAGTTTTCTACAGTTCCTACAGTTATTACAGAATAAAGAACAAATAAAAGTAAAAAATTAAATGGTAAAAAAGACAAGTTTAAAAAGTTTAAAATAAAAAATAAATAAACAGGTTTAAAAAGTTCACAATAATAAAAAATATGAAAAGGTAAAATGTTCTAAAAATTTAATACATATGTAATAAAAAATTTTTTGTTACAAACTTTTTTATTACATATACATATATGTATTAAATTTTTAGAACATTTTACCTTTTCATATTTTTTATTATTTTGAATTTTTTAAACCTGTTTATTTATTTATTATTTTAAACTTTTTAAACTTGTCTTTTTTACCATTTAATTTTTTAGTTTTATTTATTTTTATTATTATTATTTAACTTATTTTTTAATAGAAAGGAATTCCTTAACATCCCGCGAAGAGGCGTAATATATATAGTTTCACTGGCTATTTTAATAATAAAATTACTGGTTAAACTATTCTTCCTACTACAAAGAAAAGATTTGCAATTCGCAAAATTTACAATTCGTCCGCAACGAATACTACTAAAGAATTCCAAAATTAATAATAAATTAGAGAAGTGTGCGATGTCTTTAATATTCATTTTATAACTTCCAAGGGAATTTAGAGTCACCAACTTTGTCGACAACTCAAGTTTCGTGATAATTATTACATTGCACAACTTAAAACTTGAATGTTTGCGAATCTTAGTTTTTAGTCGTACTTCAATATTGGTATTTTTTAATTATAAGCGGGTTTACCAAATTTATTGTAATGTTAAGGAAATTATATAGTCAAAATAATATTAGTAATATTTTAATAAAAGTAAAAAAGTTGGTAAAATCTATAATTATTTATAAAAATGTAGAAAATCTATATACATGCAATGAGATAGTTATTAGATCTCATGTTATTAAACATCTATTCTTATAAATTTTTTTTAAACCAAGTTATTAATACCTAAATAAGAATGGTGAAATAAGCTGTAAAAAATGAAAATAAAACTGACTTTATTTTATTAATCATCTTTATTTAGTGGTTACTTGAATTTATATTAAAGCACTTGAAGCAAATATTTAATAACATGTAATCGAATAATTATATCACTACGTATTCAATAATACTGACTGTTCATAACTATCATACAATATTTTAATATATAGTATTACGTTTCATAAAAGTAGTTCGTTTCTTACAATGAGCTAAGTACTCCCAAGTCCTTGATCTCCAACCAAAATGAGATTAATAAACTGTCGTTTCAAGATATAAAACTATATCTTAGTCTGTTGTAAATCTCGTCTGTTATATTTTTTTATACGAGATTTATAACAAAAAACTGCAAGTATCAGTCTTAAAAAATTAAATAATAATAAATTATAAAATAGTTAATATATAAAATAAGATATATGTGTAAGGATATATATAATATATATATACCTATATATATATATATATAATGTTTTAATGCTATATAAGAAGCAGAAATGTTTTTATCTAAAAATCAAACAAACCTAAAGGTATAGAGAGGAAATACGGAAGACATGTTTACATTTGTATTGTGGATATTTGTATTAATTTCATTTCTCTTGGCAATACCGTTGCCGGCTGACAAGTTTCTCTTTGCTCCGTGTGTAAAGTTTAAGCGTAGGAAGTTAGGCGATAAATTCCGCACAAAGAGATACCACGGGACTCCCGTGATTCTTAAACTCTAACGATATTGTCGGCGTCGCGTTAAAATTTATGAGCTGGAATCCGTACCGAAAAGTACAACGATTAATTTAGGCAACGAACGTCCGCACCGCGTTGCATTCTAACAAGAAGATTCTTATTATCTTTACGCCCGTAAAAGATATAATAATTACTCTCAGAACTATATGAAATAAATGGCAACTCTGAATTAAAAATAATAAAAGGTAATTTAAAAACATATCTCCTTCTTCTTATAGATAAATTCAAAACATATTTTAATTTATTTATACTAGTACATTAGAAAAATTAATTATATTATGGAATATAGAGAATATCCGAGCATTATTTCTATATAATAGTGTTCTATTAAATTCATGCAAGTTTCTAGAATTCAACATTTCGCGCAATAATGTGGCATATTGAAATATAATAAGATAAGCGAAATTTTCCCAAATTATATGCATTATATCGCTAAAACGAGTATATGTGAAATATATGCGAAGCGCAAAATGCCCACTATAGGATAGTAATGTATCTCTTTTGTACATTTGTTCCATTTACATCCATCGCGCGTTTCGTAAACGGGAAATGCAACGATGACGCAACTTGCAACCAAGCGTTTATATGCGACCGGAAGGACACATTCATGTGTAAAAAACATAGTAAAGTACATGTAGCGTTAGAATACGCGCGGCTTTATACAAGTATGATTATAATAACACCGTAAATATGGCATTAAAATTACATTTTACTAGTTAGATGCGTTTTGTAACGGAGAAAGAAAGAGAGAGGAGAGACAGAGAGAACGAGAAAGACAAAAAGAGAAATGCACTAAATAAATATATAAAAGTTACTCGACTTAAAGTCTTAAAGTTTATTCTACTTGTTTTCATGTCTCTATATTTCGTTAATTCAACTTACATACGTAGATTTTTAAATATCATTTATGAAATAACTCATCCTCTCTTATTATTACTCGTCTATAATTACAAAGTAATAAAGGATATTTTGTTAAAAAAGTTTTAGAAACCCTGTTACCGAGCACCTACATTGAATTTGTCTCGACGTGAGGACGCGTAAGGATTAAATCGAGAATGTCAGAGATGTAATATACTACGTAATAAAATTAATTTCTTACGTATTGTTACTGTGTCAATTGCCACATATTTTCTCATTATATTATCTTAGATTACGTGATATGCGCGATGTTCTCGACAAACCGGTTACTAAGGATATCCGTAATTTACTATGTATATTTAATGATTAAGCAACGTGTGGTGCTTGCGAATTGCGCTATGTTCGCGATTTTGCGCATTTTACGAAGGAAAGCACAGCTTTACAGCTCTGTATAAACGCGTAACCTCGCGCATTGCATCGTCACAGAATGAACAAGCATTGAACGGAGTTCGGGAATCGATATTCGAGCTAAGCTTCCGCTTACAAACGCATCGATTCTTGTTTCCACAAAGCTGACCGTAGCCATTGGGGAAGAAATATTTTTGGTACGTTTCCTCCTTCTACGTCAGAGTTTATAAAAAAACGGCGCTTCTTGACAAATAAAAATACAAAATTATATAAAACAGAAAAATAACGTATATCATACATTCTTTCTTGTTTTACATACTCGTAACTTTATTCTCGTTTTACATATGCTATTTTTACTATTTGTTATAAAAGAAATTATTTTCAATGCGACAAATCTATGTCAATATTTATAGTATATTTTACTTATTTTTACTCTTTTTATTATTTTAATTAAAATATACATATAGATAAGAGGAATATTTGAACGTAAAATGTAGTTCGCGTTAGTGTATGAATAGTAATATAATTCTATGGTTCTCGCGATTGTGCTAGAAATCGAATTGAGAGGGTGAAATAGCTCGAAGCCACAAATTTTAGAGATGCGCATGTCAATCAGTAATTAACTCGTATTCCCCATTAGTTGAGTCTAATGCTAAATGCGTACTGGTTATTCCATCATTAATAGCTGGCAGCAGCTATTAAATGGAATTAATTAAGACAACAATTTGACTGAAATTACAAATCGTACACTAAGAAAAAAATGTTCTGGATTTTAGTAAATATTATTTTACATACAACCTCGCATGCAACTGTGACTACATTTACTAAATTAAGAAAATTTTCCTTTTTATTAATATATGTGTATTCATTGAGAAAAAAATATACTAATAAAAAGGAAAATTTTCTTTATTTTAATAAATGGAGTCACAGTTGTATGCAAACTAATATTTACTAAAATCCAGAACATTTTTTTCTCAGTGTATGTATATTTAATTTTTATTCTTCAAATTGGCGTTACTCTATTCGGGTCTTAATACATTTTGATATCTTCGTGTTTTACTTTCTTCGATAAAATAATGTACTTACAAAGAGCGTGCAAAAACTTCATATTTTTACTAATTCACATATTTTAAAAGCCAAACGAAGAAAAATGGCAACTGCTTTAAACTACGAACGCTAACTTTCGTGATAAACATTCAAAATTAACAGAGTTTTACAAAGTTATACTTTAAAGATGTTAATATGTGATAAAGTCTTATTTGCCAACGGTTTTCAAATGGGCTTCACTATGACCGTAATGTATAAAAACCATGTCCAATTACCAAGTTAAAATTATCAATAAAAATTTCATCAACACATAAATTCACTTATTTCTATGCGTTACCGCCAACAAATCTTCGCCAAAAATTTTCACCCGGTATAAATATTATTTTGTACATGCTCGTTCTGTCTTTGTTGCGTATTTAATTAGTTAGCTAATTAAATAGTTGACTTTATAAAAGAATAATTAAAAGAACCAAATAATAATTCTTTATAAAAGAATAATTAAAATAAGAAAATAACCAAATGTTTTTTGAGAAAAAAATTTTACTTTTAAATCATATCAAATTAACAGGAATCTAAATATAGAAGTCGATGAATTCTGTAAATAATATGTGTTGATCGATCTCGACGACATTGTATTTTTAATAACATTGTTCATAAAGTTTTTTTTTATAATTTCAAAATGACTCAAAATAATTGCTAAGATGGTTAAAATTAAAAATTTTAATAAATAATTGTTAATCAAATTTTGCTTAAAAATTAAATCTTAAATCGTTCAAAGACTCTGTAGCTCTTTATTTAAAAAAAAAAAAGAGACAATGGACTGGGTGTTAATTTCTTTTGCACATATTTCGCTCAAATACTTTCGAATATAATTAATTAATAATAATATGGTAATGAGCGGTTAAAAATATCGAGATTACTTGCGATATAACTTTGCAAAGTATCAACTTGGTTTTAAGAATTTTCTTTACGTCAATCATACAATTAGCAGAAACAGTAAAATTATGCTATAAAGTGTAATGTGTTATTTCCTTCTTAATATACATATAAATAACCCAGGTAACAAGCTGACGTTATTTGTCGTCATTTTGACGTCGAAATGTCATTAAAAACGTTATTTTGACGTCAAGATGATAAATAACGTCAGCTTGCTACCTGGGAAGTATGAAATATGCAACATACTGTGCGTGAATTAATATTACGTCGCGCAAGCAAACTGCACGGAAATCTGCTAAACGCAAATTGTTAAAATAAATACAGAGTGTAACAGAAGAAATGTTATGTATATTCCTATTCTCTTATATTCTGTCAAGCAGATACGTGCACTTATCGAACCTTTTGTTTTACGGTCAAGTGAAAAAGTGTGAAATACTGCACTTATACGTGATGCGCGTTTGTACAGCGGTAATATTGCGTTATGACAATATGACGATATCGTTGCATGCGAATACGGTTGCAAGAAAATTTACTCACGGTAGCGGAGTATTCGTCTGAGTCCTCAACTGCCTCTTCCGTGTGTTCCAGCCCAATTGCTCGTCTCATTGTCAGTCTCGTCTAGGACGTTTACTTCCACTCGTTTGCAAATCGATCGGAAGAACGCGGTTAATCAACGCCCGTTAAAAATTGGATAATGCGATCGCGCGCAACGCGCGATGACATTGCCACGTATTAAGTATATATTAATACGCGAGAACGCGCGACGTAACGACTCGCGGGATTCGCGCGCGACTTTACACCTCGCCGGCTCGATCTCGCCCACGGCGCGGGTAAGCTTATTAAAAGTTAAGAGGGAATTACGAGGAAAAGTTAAGAGAAATGTACATAAGTGCTGATCTACAACTTTGCTTTAAAGGGTATTTAAGCTCTAAGCCGTAAGAAATTGACCAATCACAGCCGAGTATTTTCCTCATATTCCACTGTGATTGGTCAATTTTTTACGGCTTAGAGCTTAAATACCCTCTAAAGCAAGGTTGTAGACCAGCACTGACGTCTGATTATATTCGCTAAGAAAGACGAACCTCAATGTCCGTACGTGTATTATTTATGCACTGTTAAATTTGTAGCGTCGAATTGACGAATTATATACTCAATTTGAGTAATTTTTAATCATTTCTAATCATTATAGATCGCCACTGCTCTCCTACTTAATATGTCGTTAATTCAACTAAATTAATGGAGTTAAAATAATATATTGTTTTATGTTAAGATAATAAATTTCGACATTCATGGTAGTTATTGAAAATAACAAAATGTTATTTAACTTAAGGTACTGGTTTAAATTTCATCCTTTAATATTTAACAGTGCGCGACGTTTTCAGGCGTTACACACCTAAGTACCACAGTTTGATACATTTATAACGATTATCGTCTAAACGCCCTAAACAGTTTCGATATCGCACCTTCGGGTACGCAATTAATGAGTGGCGCGAAACGCGATTTACGAGTATCAGATACACGGTTTGCTACGATCGCGCTGATTGGCGCAACAATTGTGACGTTTGTGCCGAGTACGTTCGGCAATCCCGACATCCTTGTCCTCGGCGCGCTCGGTTTACCGCCCGTGCCCGCGCCCACATCCACGCCCGCACCGACGCGCACCGCGAACAACAACTTCACTCCGATCTCGCGACTCGACGCGACGCGTACGCTGCATGCAGACTTTTAAATCGGACAGCTGACGCCTAGGGCAGAGTTCACGTGATCTCACAATGTCGTGTTTACAATTTAGACAAGGTGCCTCGCGAGGAGCAACGAGACAGCCACTCAATCACTGTCGACCATGTGATACAGATATATTCACCTACAGGTAAAACGAGTGGTCTCTCTCTCTCTCTCTCTCTTTTTTTTCTCTCTCTCTCTCTTTTTCATGTGTTTTCCGCTTAGAACATATATACCTGGAGGGGGAATGAGGGCCCCCGAAAGTGTGTCGAACATCTGTGCGAGAGAAAAATGTATACATGGAATAATTGTGTGCATGCACCGAAAGTGATAGACGCTATAAAGAGAAAAAGAGAGAAATTATTATAGGAGCGAGAACGAGGCTATACAGAGAGAAACGATCTCGATCTATGCGCACAGAGAACAATTTATTCCATATAACCTTTCTCTCTCGCACAGATATTGGACATACTTTTGGCCCACAGGCCACAGTAGGAGGCATAGGCAATTCCCCTTCCAGATAGAATATATATTCTAAGGTTTACGGTCGCGAAGTTAGATCTGAGAATCTGAGCGGCATCCCTCGAATACGCAATGGAATAATCCTTTGGCGACGAAAGTCCAATCAACATTTGATCCTTAATTGTGCCTCTAATCACTGCTTTACGCGTACCGCATCGCGCTTAGGCGAATCGACTAACGTACGTGCGGGGCGTGCGTGTGTGTGTGGGTCGCGCGTTCTGAATTCGCAAGAAATTGTAATTACAATCACGTACCTTGTATATTAATATTACATTCGTAATATGCGATACTCACGTTAGACGTGCGAGGCATTTAGAATATTCGAATCGTAGTCGGTATAGATGCGCTCGACATCGCGTTTGACTCGCTATATCATACATCGATTCGACGTGAAATGCGTCATGCGTTATCCGCGCCAATTGTTTCGTCGAAAAGCGCGTCACGCGCATAATCAAACGTCAGAGCCCTTCGCGATCATTTACGACCGCGTTAATGTATTTAATCGCGATACTAATGAGCCGCTTGTTATTTGCGATATAATTGAATTAAATCGCTGCTTACGTAGAATTATACCAGTGATTGCTTCTAATCGAGATCGGAGTGAAATTGTCCCGTATCCGGCCGTAAAAATAATTTTTTTTTTTTAAGGGATTAACCTTCGTTTAGTTGCTTCTTTGTCTTTTTCTTCCGTTCAGAAAAGAAAAATGAAGAAAGATGACTGAAATAAATTAGTCGGCTAAAATTGATCGGAAGAATCGATTCGTACTCGTCGAAAGTAAATCGAATAAATAAATGAAAGTCAAGAGTGTCGAATAACACGTCATTAGATATTAATTTTTGCGCGTTATTGCAATAAACTATATGATGAATCTCAATAACGCATTCTACATAATCTATAAGAATCTTCGAAGTATTCGAGATAAAGTCAAAAATGAAAAAAATATTCATATTAGTGAGGATTTGTGGAATATATAAATCTCGTTGCTATCATAAATTGTTATAATCTGACATAAGCCGTAAATCGAAATAATTAATTAATGCAATTACTGATTTCAGAAGTAACCGTGTTGACCAAAAATTCGAGTCGGCGACCTCTATGATCTCCAAGTGGTGAGTCAAATTCTGTTTAGCTGTAATAACTATTAAAACTACGAATTGGTTTTTCGTTTGCTATTTTGAACGCGGTATTAAATTTATTACATCGGTAAACGCAAACAATTTCAAGAGAAATATTAATGAAAACTCATAACCTACACACCTACATAATTTAAAAGAGTTAATTGCACATGTGTACGTTAATGAGATATCTCTTTATCTGTGATATCCAGTAAGAAATTAATTTATTAAAAAGAAAATGCTACTCGTATATTGCATTGCTTTTACGCATATTATGTACGTAAATTACGTTAATGAGATACGTACCTTTACTTTAGAAATTAACACAGATTTTAATATTAAAACAAATATTAATTGTAACATGGAGAACGTTACGAAACTCTTAATGTCAATAATTTTATTTATCGCATTTCAAACTTTTACAATAGTAATTATAATAACATTTATGATATATTTATAAATGTTATACAAAAGATATATATAGAACTACAATGTGTACTTTAATTTTTTTTAAACAAGGTGTTCAATATTTTTATTGCACACATTAAATTCATTCAGTTTTACTTTTTTAATAAAAAAAAAAGAATAAGCGTTTTATATAAAAAAATACTAAATATTTGCGAGAAAAATTAAAAGAGATAATGAAAATTTTATTTGTTTATTACATGCCTACCCTGTTGGTTTATGCAATTTTTATTTAAGGGTTTTTTTTATAAAATCAATATTTATAGAATTATACGATTATAATTCGAATATTTGGACCACACTGTATATGAACAATTTAGGTCCAATAAATTCTGCGTTTACACAACATATTAATATCAACATATCAATTTATTACTGGTATAACTACGTTGTCATTAATGAGATGCGATACCATGATTGTCGTTTATTAATCAGCTTATTATTACATCCGATAATTAATTATTTTCTTGATAAATCCGGCCTAATCCATTTCTCATTCATCCGCACAAAAAGAATTTATTACTTGTTTTATGTTGAATGTAGAAGCTTAACAGCATATTTTTATAATATCAAAGATTGATAATAAGCGTATCTCTCTTTACAAAATCGTTGTCTCAATGTAAATGCATTTTTATTAGCCGTAATAAACGTAATTAGGATCTCACGGACGCTATTGGATTTCACGGATTTCATCACGATTCGCATAAAATTAAAACGTACCATGCAGCCAGCAGCGAATATGCAAGGACATTCGTTCCAATTAATTTCTAACGAGCTCTTGATTGGTAACGAAACCCTCATTTCTGCACTTCCGTTCCAGCGAGATGCAAATTCACGCTAGTTGCTATAAAAACGGCTCTTATTGATCTTTAAGGACGATAGCAGCTGGTGAAAATCGAGATTGGGGATCCTTCTATTTTTTTCCTTTTTTATTCAAAGCTTCGATTCGCTTTGCAAAATGGCACATATAGCAGATGTTTTATTAAATATTCGTGATATTGAAATTTGCGCGAATATTATTAAAATATTTCTAACGAGTAATAAAAATTACATATAAATATAAAAATCGTGCCACATTATCAAAACAATAAATAATTTTATAAAGATTATTACTTGTGGGTACATTATTGTCTGGATTTCTCTCATATTGCTTGGAAACAAACTTTTTAATCAGAATGGATTTGAAAGCGGATTAAACAGATTTTGAAAATAGTATATTTGCGAAATGGAAAATCTAATCCAGACTTTATAACATCATGAATTTACAATGTCATAAATCTGCTTTATTCCGATTAAAATTCTGTGCGATTCTGAATTTATTATGAATTATCTATAAAATCAGATATTTGGAATAGTATTTATACCTACACTATATAACACCGATAAGATGAAACATTCGTGAATTTAAAGAAAAAAGCTTGAAAAGAAAATCCATTTCGACAAAAAATAGACATATATATCTGAGACTCTATATAACACAAAACATTGAAAATTTTTACAACAATCTTTTTCTATAAAATTCACGATAGTTTATCTTCGAATTAATTTAAATTATATTTATAAAAGATTAAGACATATATTAGAACATTATCAAAAAACAGAATCGTCTAAAAAATGATTTTGTACGACGTATCTAAAGAAAAGCATAATACATAGAAGTGTCCAAAATCTTTTTTATTGTTAGCTAATCTGAAACAGTTTCGGAAATACTTCTGTTGTATGCTCTTCACAATGACAAATGGATGTGAATCGCTCCTCTTAGATGGTAGTTGTCTAGATAAAGCGATGGTGAGAGTGACGTGGGTCAAGCCGGTTAAGTTCTGAGCTCCGTGCGCCTGGTATATATATGTATTCATAGAATCGGGCAATACTCGATTCCGTCTCTTCACGGACGGAAATCGCATCTTCGGCAACGTAGCGTGTTTGCGCGGGGTTAGATCCGGATTACGTTCGACTCGCCGCCGTGTAAACCAAGTAGGATCAGATTAGAACGAGGCTACCCCGACAGCCATTGGACGTAACCATGCAGCATTATACTAACGACGGGTAGATGGTTGATCTCCGCGACAGGGCATAAACGTCGATAACTCCGGCGCGAAATTACCTTCTCATTAAATCGAGATTAGCAGGATTACGAGGCGCGACGTTAAACCTGACATTAAACGAGATTTACTTGGTAAAATTCAAACAGAAAGGAACGGGCGCGTTAAATCTATTATATGGGCTGCACGTGTGTGTCACGTAATGGGATTTTATTCTAATAATTATATCCGCCTGCACATTGTGAAAATTTGATACGAGGCTTTATTACCGAGCTGATTAACTCTTTTAAACATAATCAGACAATGTATGTATTATCTGGCGGTAATGTTCCGCCTGGAGTAACGTTCCACGCGGTAACTTCTGAATATATCTGCTGCTACGAGAGAATATTCAGTTTCTCCGGGATTACCTAATAGTCATCATGGATTAAAAGAAAGACACGAATACTGATTTATACTTCTCACCTAATGAGAGCTTAATTGGAATAACGCACGATATTCAACGCGTTGACACGACATCCCGTTTACGATAGCGGAAAGGATTGATCGGCTGGGCTTTCCGCGTCGTTTGACTCCGCTTGACATTTCTTTTGGATCTGCACGATAGCTCGCTCAGGAATTCTTAAACCGGTGGCATCAGCGCTCTTACTATGCGCACGATGTTGTGCGTGACGGACTACGAAAGGCAATATCCTTAGAACGTCGTCGGAATTTCTAAACTCGCGAGCACAGAGTGAAACGAATTACCGGCGATGGATATTTTTAAACGGGACGAACCATATCTACGACAGGCGACAGGTGTTGTGTCGTACTCTTTTTTTTTACTTTACGTGACTATTAAGAGCCACGTTGATCGACAACTTACGCGTAAGAGGGCATTAAAACTGATTTTTCTTATACAGAGAATACAACATACAATTTAAAACGTCCCTCATTAAAAGTAATCGCTTTTTTGTTCTGTTATTGTTTATCGATAATTATATCATCAAGCATTGAGAAAATGAGGATAATATTATGTAGTAACGTAAAACTTAAAAATGCTGCAGGATATCAGATAAACATTATTTGATCAATTGTTTTACTGTAATCTGCTGATTAATGTGCTCTCTCTCTCTCTCCGGATGAAGTTAAAATGATATACAATGCAGTATGGAAAACAATGTCAACCTGTCTTGCATATACATGAATCGTGTTTTTGCAAAGGCTTTGCGGACATTACTGTCATCAGGGATGAAAGCCTCGCGCCGGTATATCCGACATATCCACAGATTTGTCGGCATTTGAGCCATCCACGCGATGATTGGATTTTGAATCAAGATATATTTACTATCATGTTACAAATCGAATGGATTTGCTCTTCAATAGCTAACTCGTCTTAGACTCATAATTACGTAGTTTTGAGCAAACTTTATGCCGTGTTATACAAGAGCGTTAATAATAGTTGATAAAAGTTCGACGAAGTAAAACGAGTTTGATAAACTACGTTGAAGAAGCTAACGAAGTTTTACAAAGAGAGATTGTCCTTCAGTTTAATTTAGTAATTAAATTCAATAATTCGCGAATCTTATTTCTTTCTTTTTTTTTTCTTTGAGTGATTTACACCATTCATTAAAGCCGAGGCAAATTACGTTACGCATTAAAAGCTTTTGCACGCAGAAGAATACGGCGTTGTCCATCGGCGAATTTCCAGTTCTCGATTTACGTCTCATAATTTTCCGTTTTAATTATCATAGCGCCGACCGCCATTCTTCCATTTATCCCTTTCCTTATTCTCCCCTTTCGTTCCGGTCTAGAAAAGCCCCGAGTCTCACTTCCGCAGAGGTTCTTAATAAAATCAGAATTGTTAAGTGAGTCGTTATAATTTGAAAAGGAATTCTGAGACCGCTTTGGCTAAAATTTGACATCGAAAGATGCGAGACATTGCATTTCTCTTTTATGAAATTGTTAATTTTGGCTTTTTGATCTTATCACAATTGTCTATATATTCACTGTATATTTATATTTATATTTTATTTCAATTTTTAATTATATTTTATTTAAATATTATATTTATAACTCATATTTTAACTGATACACATAACGTTCAATGTAATTATTATTTATTTGAATTATAAAGGCATTACTGAATATATAAATGTATCTTTTTCCAATCGTGAATATCTTGACAAGTCAGGAAACAATTTTTCTCTAAAATAAATTTAGAATTTTAAAATTTATGATATTTTTGAAGTCACATTTTTAGCTATCCAGTTACAAATTATTATATTTGAGAGAATGTGATTATAAGCTTGAACTAAGACCAAGCAATTCTAAATATGTCGAAATTCGCGAATAGAAGAAGGATAATTTCTAAACGTCGATAAGTCATCGTCATAAATATTGCGGTGGATTGAGGTCGACAAGTGACCGTCGCGAGATTCTCATTAATCGAGCGAAACGGAGCGACCAAAAAGGGACCGATAAATCATGAGTTCGTTAATCTAGCTGCGGAGTTTGCCAATATTTCACGAACGGTAATAGGTAAATCGGACCGAGTTGCGAAATCGAGAGATCGAGTACGGGCGTCGAGGGAGCCGCGATCGATTAAATATCGGCCACTGTTGGTTCTCGCGCACTCGAGCGGATTACGAGGGTGGCCGAAAGAAGGTCAAGTGGGATCACGGAGGGAAATCCATGGGGCGATTAGGCGATGTCAGGACTGGATTATACGGACAACTTTCGATTCGCAGCGATCTGAACGTCGCGCGTCGCGACGATTGAAATCGTGTCCGTTTAACTTTGAACTAAATGCACTGAGCACTCCGAGAAAGATGACGTTTTCTCAATTCTGTTTTTTTATGCGTTAAACGTTGTTAGTAGACATAAAATAGGATAAAGACAAGATTTGTGGAGTGTAATCTTGTTTACCACACGTACACAGCACAAAGAAATTCCGCAATGCGGATATTTCTGAGTGCCAAACGTGCCAATTATTTTATTTCATGACTTTCTATCTATAGATATAAAATATCAATAGAAACAAAGTTAGAATGAGCAAAATCTAATAATAATAAGAAGGTATATAAGGCTTTGAGATAATATAATTAGTATCTTCATAAATTGCTATCTTCATGGCATTGCTATTTAATGATTTGACCTACCGGTCCTTATTCAACAAAGCATTGAGTAGTGCGCATAGTTCGCGCTGTGACAGGGTGGCAGTCAACGCTATTGTGTCGCGTACGGCTTTGGAGATGCAGTCAAACCTCGGCAAGGCTATTTAGGCTCATCAGCTTTAATTGGCTTCGTTTGTAATTACGGCATGAGAGGAGTCCGCGATAGGGCTGGTACAACCGAAGACAATGAAGAAGGAGGCCGGAAGGAGAGGGTGGAATAACCCGAATAATCCGCGTTGACGGGGGCTGCGTCCTAGAGAGATCGGGGAAGTGAGTTTAGAACCGCCATTGTTAGCTCCCCCCCGGACGGGAAAGACCCGATACAGATTCTCGCCACAGACAAAAGACTTCTTTCTTTATTCGCCAACGGAGATATCAATGCGGATACTCGATAACATAACATCATAGAGAATATTCGAGATATCAACCGCATTTAATTTTAGGATATATTTGTATACGAGCAATATATGACTACGCACGCGTACAATAATCTGACATGTTTTCAACATATGTCAAAAATGGAATGTCCTTTTAGATACGTAAATAATATTTTGAGATGCATGTGATTGAAAAAGATCAGAGGAACTCTTAGCTTTTAGTAAACGTGAGCTAATATTGTTAATACCACGGGGATTTGCTCGCGTAAATTCTTCATTTCATAAATCTCACGTGTGGCAGAGCTTTGTTTTAATAAATCTTCCTTGACTAGATCCTTGACTATTGCTGCGTACTGTAGATTGTAAAGGCAATAATTCTCGAGCGTGTTGCAAGTTTACAGCTTCTGTTATACCTCGCGTAACAGCGATGGCTCTTGAAACTGTAACTCGAGAGCGAATTGCGGAGTCATTCGCATGTTACCACGTACAAGCGTGTCGAATCGTTTGACTGCGGCGGACACATTTTTCGGTAACCGCACAAACACGCGAGGCGCACCCATATGACCGTTTCCTGGCTTGAACAGGGTGGGCACACGTTGCTTCGTCCGAGAAAGGGAGACGAGAGAGACGCGTGGGAATGGTTTCCTTCATACCGAGTTACGTTACGGCGTAACGCTCTTAAACCGCTTTCAGAAACAATACACATATCTCGTGAAACATTCCAAATTCAAACCGTGTTTACACAATAATTTACACAATGAACCGTACTGCGTTTACAACGATGACAATTACTATCTAAAGCATTCTCTTAACAGTCATCACATGTAATTATTTAAAAAACCGTAGTTTTTGTTATTACGATCATTATTATATTATTATGTTTATGTCCCATATTATGTCCCACAAGAGCCTTAATTATTATACTTGATTGCATATTATAACATTTAAGATAGTCACTAATGGTCGATTTTATCAAAGTCTCACTTAATTTCTCTCATAATTTACCAAATTCTTTATCTCTTTCCACTTCTAATTCTACAATTGAGATAAAGAGTCGGTTAAAGTTAACCCAATATTGATAAAACCAATCATAAATCTCTGAACAATCCTTCCCGAGAGAATTCCGGGACCTACCATCTTCAAGATCTATGAATAGTCGCAACTTCGAAATTTCATATTCGAGAATCGACTGGTGAACATCTTGTCATCGCGATCTCCCGCTGGTACCTTTATCACCTTCGATCGCCAGCCTTTCCCAGACATTCCCCGAAATTCAATCATTCTCTCGAACTATTCGCCAAGAGCGGAAGTACATCATTCCGCTGCCGTTGGTTCCCCTGACGAGGGTCGCCGGTTGGGAGGACGCCGCATCACGCCGTCCTTCTCTTTCTCCACAAGCTACAACACGTGACGCGAACACGTGGGAAGGAGAGACCGCCGGCAAAGAGACCTTTCTCTCTCCTCCCTCCACCTGGAGCACGAGCTCTATCTCTCTCCTTTCTTTCTCTCTTTCTCTCCCTCTTTCTCTTCCGTTTCTATCCTTTGGCAGCCAACAGGTAGAAAGAGAGACAGGTGGCTCGGCGATGTATGCATGATGCCGGGTGCGATACGACAATCCTGAACTCTGGCCAGTGTCCGTGATGACTACCTCATGAATCGACGTGTCTGTTCAATAAATATGATATAGCGCCGGTTCCCTCTACGCCTTTTGTGAAATTAACCGAAGTCTTTGTTAATACGTTAATACGTTTTTAATTATACTAAAATAATTGGTTATCAGTGATGCTTTGTGACAAAGTAGAGTGCGCAGAGTGTTTAAAATTGTAAATCTTTTAAAATATTTGATTTATGTGAATCTACTGCCGCGGAGTTAAAATAGAATCATTGAATAATAAATAGATTAAGTGAACTGGATTGCAGTGTTTAATAATGTAAGTTAAGAAACAAAAGTGAAATTTGATTATTCGCATTGTGACTGATCTATATATATATATATATAGGTCCCGTTTTATGTTAACAGACAATTTTTTTAATTAAACATCAAAGTAAATATTAATCCAAAGTTTTTAATTTAACGTTGTTTAAATTTGTTAATTAGATTAATGATTAAACAATTTCAGAAATGTAGTATCTGTAAAACTTCCAATTTAAATATTCTATCAATGATATATAAATCCTCGGTTACACAAAAAGTTAGTGTTTTATTATATCCACTTTGTTTCAGTTACTCTTGATAAAATAAAATTCACTTTAGAAGCTACTTCAAAATAATTATGAATCCATTTTAAAAGACAATTTTAAAAGACATTATATTCCTTTGCATAAAGAATTTATAGGACATAAAAATAATCTTTAAACTCTTGATATTTTAAGGTAGAATAGAATAATCAATAAGGAATATATGTCATATTAATCTTCACATTTTCAAAATTACATTGTATATACCTGATTATTACGAAGATAAAAAATAACTATTTTATTTAATTTTGCTGTTCTAAAAAGTAAAATTGTGTCGCGCGAATCTCACATAGCCATGACATTAAAATAATTTACGTGCATTTACCAAGTTAGTATAACAGATCTCGAGGAAAATATCGCTGTGCCCTCGTGATCCGTCGGCTCCGGTTTCTCCTTTCGATAGATAATGGATATCGATCGTAGTGTTCTACCAAATTCTGTTAGCCGGAAGTATTTGTTCGATAATATTGGCAGGCGACTCGATGGAAATCATCGCGGCTACTGCTCTGTTGACAAATGGCTACCTTTGATATTGTCGTTAATGATTATTCTCGCTAGTTAATATTTGTTTTCGTTAACAAGATTGGACTGTCATGAGTTTACGAGTCCTATCCGTAACCAGCTAATTTCCAGTCAAAACAGCAAATTAATATTAAATTCGAAAATAAATGCTCTGATTGATGTCAAACATATATTAATTTAATCATAAATATATACCTACATATTGAAAGAGAGAAATGTATAATATGCAATAAAAATTGAATATAATGTATGAATAATAACATTAATTTTATGATATTTATTCTCTTCGTAATTTAATTATATCATGCGGGATTAAGATTAACGACCATGCTCGCGCCTTTTAATTTAATGTTATGGTACGCTCAAGCCGTTATATATAGCTCGTGCAACAGCGTAAAAAAATCATGTTACAGAGGAAGCTGCCTCATTTCCATTTCTTTTCACCGCATATTCATTATTCAGCTTGCTCACGTGAGTTTGTCCGTTGATCGACGTACTATCCGAGTGTCCTCCACACCCTTGTCGTTTAAATTTATACCAAGCATAACGCCATGACACGCCCCGGAAACTCGCATTTCGTGAGAAAGGAAGTTCGCCACCTTCTCTCCTGCCCTTTCCCCTTTCCCCCGGTATAAATTTTCTCGGCGAACGCGGCGATAAACTTAAGATGAATTCCTTTTCGGCTGGCGGGACGATAGATAAATAGAAAGCGCGGCTACGTGATTCGAAGCCGCAAGTGCAACACGTATTCGCATCTTCTTTCTCGCCCTCCTGACCGTTCCCCGCGGATTACTTTCACACGTTTCACGGTTATGTATCCTCGCCTCGGCGGTATCTGAAAGGTAATTCTCCGCTGGGATCAAATTCTCTGATCACTCGCGACGTGCGCGCGACAATCAACGACAATGTGACGCGACGTACGTCGCGAAATCGGCTAAACGTCACGTTTCGACGAGACAGATTTATTATGTGAGTTCTCTCTTTTGGTACGGGACAAGAATAACTCATCATACTTATTAGCTGTATGTTTCGCGCAAGAGACAGGGATCTGATTTAGAAACTGGAAAAACTAATCTAAAACGTTTGCAGTATTTCGAAATCTGTCTCTTCAAACCAACGTCAAAATTGAATTAGTCTATCACATCTAATTAGTGCAAAAATATCGGAAAAGAAGATAAAAATTTAATGCATGAAGATACAAATTGTTATATCTATAATACGTTTTCAGTTCTATCTAATTGTAGACTTTTTTTAATTTGCAAAATAGATAGAAACAAAAATATGACGATAAATATAAAGTGTTTTTTAACAACAATTTTCTACTATTAAACTATTATTAACTACTATTAACCTGTTTATTAAGTCAATATATGTAATAATTATCTAAATGTCATTTAACAGGTCTAGTCTCCCTAACATTGATATTTTTATTTATGTATATGCATATATATATAGACACTTTAACCGACTGCATTACTCGGTACCTACCATACGTCAGCGCTGCTGAAATGAGCATCCAAGCGTGACGTTTTATATGGCTTCCCCCGCACACAAACACATAAAAACGATGGCGATACATTCACCATAGTATCAGCATAGTCATTTACCAACGATCTGTCGCGATCCTACTTCCGTCATGTGGAAATTTTGCTATTCCACAACGCATAATCGTTACCGCGCTTTCGCAAATTCCATGACGTCGCTGTCATTCGATTGTTCCAATTACTACCTATTTTGTACGTACCAAAATATTAAAGAAAATCTTCTTTTATTTGTTTTTATCCTACAGAATAGAATTTCTTCTTTTATTTGTTATATTAATTAAAAAAATAATGGTATATAAATATAGCTAGTACATCGTTGAAAATATCTTATACAAATTATATATAAAATATGATCTTCTCTGTCAGAATATCATATTTTATATATTTTTTAATAAAACACTAGATTTGAAAATAAAACCTATGAAACTGATCATAATATCTCGTAACGTTACAAAATTTGATCTCTTTTCATAAAAAAAATGGCAAATTACTTTTAAAATGATAAGCGTGTTATTTGATTATACGGTATAAAATTAAAAAATTTAAATAAGATAAAATTTTAAAACCAAGGGTTTATAAATTGTTGAAGAGTCAGATGGAAATTTTATATAATTAATTAATTTAACTAATTACTTAACTAAAAATTATATTTTTGATACAAAATTATTAACAACAGTTTGATCAAGTTATTAATTATTTTAATAATTGAACTACTAAATTTTAAATCATCATAATTTGTAGATTGATTGTAAAAGATCCACGACTAAAATGCTAATCGCCAGTGCATCCAACAATCAAACAATTGCTCCTACGTCATCCGTAAAGCTACGAAGATCCCGCCGATTATCATCCACCAGAGGATTAAAGCAACGGACCATCGCAAATATCCCGAAGGATTCTCATCCTTGCCAAAACCCCCAGAAACCCGGTCTTTGTCCCGCAGCTAGCAAGAGCGTCGACGAGGACAACACCAGAGGCAGACTACTGATAAACTGGGAGATGAACGAGAGGATCAGCTTGAGCAGCGGCTCCAGTGTCGGATTGGCGATTCGTCCTGACAGCAGAAAAGGTATCGAGTTCAGCGAAAATCGCAGAAGGGAAATTGAAAGTAAATCGAGAATCGGCGAATGTTCGGAACGGAATTGCGAAGCCAAATCATCGTCATTGTCATCAATCAAACCGACATTGGAGTTGATGAATGTGTCCGGATTCCACTCAAATTTCGATCGAAAGCACCGTGGTAGTTCCCACTCGATCGAAATCAATACGGCGGACGAGAATATACTCAAGAGCGACTCGAAATATGAAATCGGTATTCCTAGTCGTAGCTCTGCGACAAGAAAACAGAGGCAACAGAACACGCTCAGGAAGGACAATGTCGACGCGACGAAAAGATGGACCAAGAACAAGTCCGGCGACTCTATCTCGAAACGGTTAGAATTGATCCATGAGCTGAATCAGAAGATTTTGGCTAATTACGAGAGATTCCAGCAAAGATCAAAGCGTGCCAAGGACGCGAAGGAGCAGACTATTAAAAACCGTGTCAAGGATAAGATTGATCCCGAGGAACACATTTACACAGAGATCAAGAAGAAAAATAAAACAACCTGTAGAACAAACGATCGAAAGAACCAGGGCATTCTTAAGCAGGATATCTCTAACCAAGAAACTTGTAAAACAGATTCCTCCAAACGAGATACTTGTAGACAAGCGGATCCTAATAAATCAATCTTATCTAAAAGTTACTACGAAAGTATCAAAGGCCGGACGGAGAAGAAAGACATCTCAAGAGCTATGAATAAGCCTGATTGCAGGATCGTTTGCGAGAATACGAACTTCAGCATGGCGGCTAAGGAAAATTTCTTCTACCAAATAGATGAGAAAACGCAGCCATCGAAATACATGAAATTGAAAAACAGGAAAGAACGATTGTCAGAAGAAAGTTCGGTCTTCTATACAAACGAGGACGCCCCTCCAAGGGAGATCGAATCAATTGAGACTCAAGATTGCCTGGAGAATTCCAGATTGTATCCCGAAAGCTGCAATCTATATAATAACGAGCCGGAGGATGATAGCTCGAAGAAAAATGCAAAAGATACCTCGAAGATCGATCGATCTGAGCCGCGAGAAGACGCTGAATCGCGGGCGCGGAGCGAAGATGCTATAATAGACGAAAAGATTTTGGAGAACAAGATCCTGGAGAACCTCGACGAGACAATCGATAAATTCGATAGCGAAAGGACGCAGCTGACGTCGGGGGATAGCAATGAGGAGAAGGACAGCTTCAGCACGGATTCTATACAGAGTGGGAGTCCCTCGAGCGTGAAAGACTCGAAGGACGCCGTTAACCTCTTGGATACCTTCAATTCCTCCTGGGACTCGGGAGTCGGGGTGGACGTCGGCAACGGGAGTGGGTGGGTGAGAATACACACGGGGATCGAGAGCAGCCTCGTATATCTTACTCTGGACACCACAGCTAAGGACGTCTGCAGGGACATGCTGCTGGGAGACGACTTGTCTCTGTTTGTTCAGGTAAACGCCAGTCTCCGCCGCTGATTGTCCTTTCAACTTGCGTGTCAACATCACATTCAGTTTGTTTCGCAAGAAAATGAAATATAAAATATAAACGAAATTCTCGTGGATACGAGATACGCGCGAGGAACGCATAATTTCGATTTAATTTTTCACATTCTATAAATACGAAAAAATATCTTGCAACTACTATTATATTCTTATCATCATAAAATAATACACATGGAGATTTTTCTTTAAGGTCTTATAATCTTTTATTACGGTTTTAAAATCTCAAATCACCAAAATTATAATGGGTTGAAAATGGAGATCCTATACCTTTTCTTTTTTAAGAATTTTTATTTTTAACTACCTAAAGGAAACTCACAACCTCAAAGAAAATTAAAGGTAGTCCCCGTGTTGTGTCGGGAGACAAGCGCAGCGCAGTCCGGCTTCTCAAAGATAACGACGTACGCGCGAGTAATCAAAGGAGTCTAAGACTTAAATAGCCGGCCGAGTCGGTGAAAGAAGTTTCGGCTCAATGAGACTACTAAAGCCACCGAGCTGAATACCAAGTTAATGCTCTTGCAAGAAGGACGAGCTCGTTCTATATTTCGCGTACCTTTGGCATGCAGCGAAGACGTTTAGGTACTTCATTATCTCGTAATTGTTAATTGGCCGCAAACAGTTAATTAACAATTACGTTTAGCTTTATATGAAACTAAGCAACATTAAATATCCAACTGAGTCTTTATGGCTCTATCAAAAATAATAGCACTTATTCACATTAAAAACACTTTAAATAGTAGTTATTTCTATTAAAGTTTTATTTATTAATATAGAGTTATGTAAATGTAGAAAATGCTAAACTATATGATTGACAAATTATATTTAATTTACATCGTAAATATGATATAGTTGATAACACTTTTACTTACAATAATATCATTCATTAAACATCCTTTCGAACGGACATAGGCAGGGAAACAAGTTGCCTGTTGAATTAATTTTACTGCCTCGTAAATTATGTAATTTAGTATCTTTTATGTATGCGGTGCAAAAACATTTGCATCGTAATTGATATTTTCACAAGACCTAGCAAATTAAATATTATCCAAAATAAAGCAAACAATTTAGTAACGAATACATATGATATATGTTGAAATTATACATGTTGATATAAGATACCCATATTAACATGTAGTAACGCATTAAGATTACTAAGATTCTCGAAAACTTATCAAAATCAGTATAAAAGAATAAATTAAATTATAATTTAAATTACGCCGTATATATATATTAAAATACAAATATTTGTATCAAAGTATAAATTAATTTATGAAAATAATTACGTAATTCTAAAAGTTACAATATGTGCAGTATTTACGTTGTCCTTTCACTTCCACTTGATTATGTAACAATTAATTACATAACAATTCTGAAATTATTAATTAATTAAATTATTACTAAAATATATAGAAATTATATTGGATTTTATTCGTAACATACAAATATGTGTTATTGACTAAGATATTTTTCCAAATATCCAGGTATTGGTTTATATATATAAATTTTCTTCATACGCGACATGTATCCGACATAACAATTTCCTGCTTAATGCGCAATAATTCGTTTTATTTCGACGTATTGAATGCGCTGCGTTTTTGCGGAATAGGTTTTTCGTACGTTATTCGTATTATTCGCATGGATAGTTGCTGGACAGCTTTCATGCGGCAGAAAGGCAGGCCGACACTTCCCGCAGACTTTATCCGCGAATTTCTTCCAGCTTTTACTTTTTAAATCTGTCGAGAGTTGCACTATGACTCTCGTATTCTAATATAGCTGTAATGTAATTATTCCGAATACGTACAACGGATGTTAAATATTTAAATTTTTATTTATTCACCAAGTATAAGAAAAAAAGAAGTGATCGCTCTATTTGACAGCCGTCAAAAATGTGCTATAGAAATCAGACATTTCCCTGCACTTAATAAATTCTCGAGTTCATTCATATCACCCAGTATATGAGACAGACGTAGGTCACGATCGCCACATGCAAGCAGAATTTTTCCGCCGGTGAACCGTAAGACGGCCCTCAAAGTTCCGCGGAAGCAATAGAGGAGCCGACGCGCTCGTCCAAGAATCTCTATATTTTCGACGCGCCAGAGATATTAAAGGTTCACCGGCTGCCGGAGGAATCTACTGCTGCAGTGACGCGATACCTATCGATGAAGAGTCCCTTCGATCCGATCGAATCCTCGTACCGTAAACGTGCAGGTGCGCGCAGGCTTATCACTTTAAAAGAGACAAAGCGGCTCAGATCTACCGGATGTTCTCTCGATCACTGTGATACTGGCTGTTACCAATATTACAATCAATAACGGCGGTCGCTTCAACGTCAAGCCCATGTAAACTTATCTAGAAAGGTAATCGCTCACGCTGAAATCTTATAAGCGGCAGCAGTAAATATCGGTTGAGTAAATAGCTCCATTCTCGGCTGTCAGCATTTCGCTAGTTAAGTAACTTTGACCATAAAAGAATAATATTACCGCAACGAAGGCCACTGTAGTAAAAATGTACGAATCAGTATTGACATGACAGCTGATCTAATATTTCGAAAACTGTTCTCTCTCTCTCTCTCTCTCTCTCTCTCTCTCTCTCTCTCTCTCTCT
>NW_020226839.1:0-116716 GCF_003070985.1 Temnothorax curvispinosus | reverse complement strand
TCTCTCTCTCTCTCTCTCTCTCTCTCTCTCTCTCTCTCTCTCTCTCTCTCTCTCTTTCTCTGCCTTTCTCTGGCAATAACGTCGGCCAATACTGACCTAGATCAGTCCGACTGTTTCGCGATAATAGGACTGCATGTTCCCTTAAGGCTCTGGATTACTCATTGTAGTTATATTGGATTACAACATTATTAAGCGAGAAATTACATATAATTTCCACTCCCATTGAAATGTTAACGCTCCGAAATGCTCTTGGTATATCAGTACGCGAATATTCTAGCGAGCGTTGACCCGAATAAACATCGTAGTCTCTATATAGTTAACCGGTAATGGATCATTACACGAAATAATATCGATCAACACTTCTCAGAATATATATTAAGTTTGCATAGGAATATCGACTACGTAGTATCTTTGAAATATTGCATAGGTAAACGAGCATGCTTAAAGCTATATAAAAATAGAGCAAAAATAAACCATGGCAAGGTGGAAACTCAAAATCCAACATGCGAAACGAACCAAGCATTATTTCGGAGGATCCCGCGGGATTCGCGAGAGACTGTCGTTGCCAACGAGAGAGAGAGGCTCTAGATCGAAACTCCGCGTCCGTCCAACGATTGTTATTGGTTGAAGGAAGAGATCGATGCGCGAGTAAAGAGGACCAATCCATGAAAACAAACGAAAGATTCCGCAGATCGTGAAATCTCTCGAGAGATGTTCCGCCAGGATCGGAACTGCAAGCGAAAAAATTTTTATCTCACGTAGGAAGGGTTAAAAACAAGCGTAGCATAATTAAAGTAATGGTAATACAGCAGTGTGTTAGGATTTTTATTGATATTTTTGTTAATATCTTTGATGCTGGAAAAACATAAAATTTCAATAAGCTACAATTAAGTGTTTAAATATGCAATAAATATCGATATTGTGTATATGACAAAAGATGGCTAAAATATGAGAAATTTACGTGTAAAAACTGAAAATTTACGCTACTTTCGGAGATAAATTTTTCTCGGTCTAACTTAAATAATTTAAAAGTCTTCTTGCGTCGGCCCTGCTTCTTTCCCGAGAGAAACATCGCGGCGCTTCGGGAACAAACATCCACGAAGACGGACCGACCGTACGATAATGAATTCAACGAACGTATAATGCAGGATTTAACGTTACAAGAAAAATACTTGATATTCTTGTCAAGCGAGAGCCAACCTTCGAGTCGAAAATTATTTGCGGCATACGTTCTTTCTACTATTGTAGTTATTTTACTATTATTTTTATTTATGTACTCTATTATAATAGCTAATTCGATGTACATTTTCATCAAGATATAATCCTATTTTGCAGAAAAGACCCGTAAATTAAAGGAATTGTTAATTGTTCGAAAGAACTGTGCAACTCTCAGCGTATCTTGACGCCCCATTAACATAATGTACGAAGGCTAGAGGCGAAGATGCTTGGTATTTATTACGTCTCCGCAAACTAGATCTCGCGAGGTAATCGCGCAAACTTGTCACATGTTACCATTCCGTTTCTAAATACTCGCGGAACACAGATTATTCCACATCGGGATTATGGAGTCTGGCACACCGAATTAGAGCGAACTATACGCGGAAGAGCTTGTTTCCTACAATAGTAGTGTTTCAAGCTCTCGACAGGCCTGACACGTCAGGCTCATCTGTCAACTCGTAGGAACAATGCACAGAGTCAGGAAGACTTATGCGAGAACCGTTGAAGTTGCGTCTCGGTTTGATCGCGAGACAGTTTTCCCCTCAACGAGAATTGAAACTTGAATGACGGCCATTGTAAAGTTCTATATGTGAAATATAAACATTTTCTTATTTCGATCACGAATAAGTTTTCTTATCTAAATAAAAATCTTATTTATACAGGACTCTTATCTCATTAACAGGATGATACAGAGTTTCATGGATTCATTATTTGATAATTCAGAATTTATGGAATACTACAGGCTTCTTTATTTGCCAATGATAATTTAAAAATTGTCTGTAGTAAGAGTTTTAAAATATTTAATTGGCAATATCAAAATAATTTGACGATTAAAGCTTAAACTAAATTTCTGCAATGATAAAATTAAAATTAAATAATTAAAGACCAAGATTTTTTTAGCTCAGAAATTTTTCGAAAATTTTAAACCGACAGAATTTATAAAAGAATTTATAAAATTAAAACTAATATCATTAATTTTTATAATTAGATTAAAGCTTATAAAAATTATCGTTGACAAAAATAAAAACCAAGTATATATTTAAGAAATAAAAAATACATGCAAAGAAAATTTTATTTTTCTTATAGAACTAAACATAGTATCTACTAAGATTTTTCCAAATCTTGTAATTAAAACAAAATCCGATAATCTTCAAACTCTCTTTATAATATGCTACGAAAAAATATACACTACTCAATTAACTTAATATAAATTATTTCTGAATCTGCAGTTAAATTATTTAAATTCGCTATACAATTCCCGAAGGTAACGAAGATTTAATTAAGATAACGAAATAAAAAGTTCTGACGATAACGAATCAAAGCAAAAAACTTTAGACGATAATAATAATCTTTGTATAGACCAAAAGACCGCCGTGTCTAATGAAAAAAAAAATCCAATTAGATTCGATCTAATTTAACAGTATTAACCGGTTACTCTAATGATCATCGTTCGTTGGTTCAAATTAAGATTGCCCGAAAACGCCCCAAACGAACCGCCTTTTAACTCCCATTCCTAAAGTAGACGACGAAACCTTTTACGGCTAACTAAAATCGCAATTTGTTGCTTCCATTTTGCAAACGCTCCATTTACGAGTTGGTGCACTTAACGACCATCGCTTTACGAGCGACATTATTTAACGATTGTTGCTCTACAGCACCCGCCATTGCTTAACGATTTCGCCGCTGTGCTTTTTTCATGTATCAACGGGAGAACAGAAAGGAGCAAACCGAAAAGAAATTGAAAGAGAGACAGGAGAAAGAGAGAAAGAAAGAAAAACTGGAGAAGTGAGAAGTAAGAGGAATGTTGGGTAGACGACGATAAAGTTTCGATCACTTCGTCAAAAAGCACTTTGTACCCCTGGTTGCGGAAGATACTTTTTTTATAGTTTTCTGATGCCTCAATAAATAGAGAGATTTTATACGATAGAATTTTATTGGGACTGATATTTAATAGTTATGCAAATTTATGAACCAATTACTGTTGATGCTCTCGGTTATATTGCTTTTTTATATTTCTTTCTCAGCAACAAATCACATTTGTCAGGGCTGACGTTATCTGTTTTGTCGCGAATTGTATAATCTTTGGATTTTTAAATCTAGGTTGATTATTCTCACAGATTGTGACACCACCTGTGTTTATCTTGTGACAGATTTTATAAATTTCCATAATACTAATAATTATTTAATAATTCTGCTACTTTAGTTATTAAGATAGGATTTAATTTTTAAATGCTAGATGTCTACTATCTTTAATTTTTATATGTGTAGATATATTCCATGTCTTACATACACATATATCTCGTATTTTTTAAATCTTCTATCTTAAAATTAATCAATAACTTTATTTTAAACGGTATTTTTATCTAATATAATGTTTTATTAGCATTTATATAAATAATATTGATCTTCTATACAATTTTTATTATAATCTTATAAATTGTGCTCGGTGATACACATTTCAATTCGCGCCTCACACGTCTCGCAAAATAATAAGGAAACGATTATTTATACTTCCAAAGAGAGGAATCGAGTCATACATATGAGAAATGTAATCCTACTCCTAATCCTCTTACACTGTGAAAGGATAAATAATCTGTATTACGGCTATGTTACTTGAAATGAAATCGTGATGGGAACGGAGGAGATAGGCTGGCGAGCAATTTGTATTTTTAATTAAAATCAGTCCGGCAGGCGCGTAAATCCGACGGAAAGCGCAGCGGGAATAAAATTGTCAATCATAACGACGCTGGGAATTGTCTTTCGTTAAGCGAACAAATTTTTACGCGCCGTTGCCTAATTTAATTAAAGGCGCTCGTTCAGATACACATCCAGTGAACAACGTGATAATAAACGAATCGCAAAAGTAAAAGCCGAACGCAATACGTAATTCTCACCTGAAGGAACAAACGCGTAACAGAAATGTTAAAACCTTACGGTGTTTTTTTTCAAGCTTGTTTATCCTCTCTCGGGAAAAGAATAAACAAACCATCAACTAAGTAAATTAATATTATGAAGTTGTTTTTGCGTGAAAAATTCTTTAACGGTTTTAAAGCTTATTTTATTTTCCTCGATCCGAGGACCCCGTAATGGCTGAAAGAATCGCGCGAATGTATCTCGAACGTGCATTTTCGCGTCGACCCGTGAGGAAGCTAATTCTATTTACTTATTCGCACACTTTGAGAAGGACCGTCTTTCCACCGTTTTTCCATGCCTGCCGCGCTTAATTCAACGTAGGTTAAACTCACCCGATTATGTAAACGAATTTACCGTGGTGGGCACCTGCCACACAACGCCGTACGTTTTCGACGACAGGTGTTTGCCAGTCACACACACACACACACACACACACACACACACACACACACACACACACACACACAAGAGTCGGGTAACGCATTCGCCCGTACAACGAACAGGTGTCTAATGACATCAGCAAAGAAAACAGGCGAACTCGAAGGTCCCTTGGCTTCGGGGTATTGTAAAATACGGAATCAAAAGAAAAAGACCATACCATGATATTTATGATGGCTTATTACAAAAACTTAATTGTTCACAACAAAATTTAAAATTCCGCAGAAATTTGCAACGTCTCACCCTGAACAAATATTAATTATCTTTGTAGCTGCAAAACGGATTAGCGTGATGAAGCACGATCAAACGAAAACACTTTTATTTCTTCTGTGATTTTTAATTTTTAATCATGTCATGTATAGGAAGGAAATGAAAATGTAGAAAGGAAAGAAAAGTCAAATTTTTGTTATTAACGATTAATTTATCTAAAGTAAATATACGATTGCATAATATTTTAAAACGCAATTTAAACTCATCACGTAATTTAAAATAAATTCGATTTATAAAAAGTAAAAATCCGAAATTTTATTTTTAAAAACAAAATACAGGAAATATATTTATTATTGATTTAATTAATACGCTAATATTTTAAAACATGCATCATAATAATCTTATAAATTGAGATGCTCCGTCCTCAATTAGTATGTAACGTTATAAAGACATTTCATAACTCGTATGACATTTATACTATTCGATAATTACGAGAGCAATTGAGGATTATTTAGCTTTCCGCTGCACTAGTCAAACGCAAAATTATTCCATATCAAATATATGAATACCAAATATACTTTTTGACGAGAAATTCGGTAGTTTCACATTTATCCCTAATTAAAGCTAATAAATTAATTTTCCGAATATTTGCGAATATAAATTAATAACTTATATTAAAAAATAGTTAAGTAAAATTATTTAAAATATTAAATTTTCTAATTAATATTTTAATTATAGTCAAGAAATGGCAATAACTAAGATAGTTATTTCTATATTGTTTCTAAGAAAAAGTAATTTTTAAATATAAATCCATTGTATGTGTGTGTGTGTATATATATATATAATATAGAGCTTAAGCCTGACGGCGTTGCCCGTCGAGGAATCCGTGAAAACACATTTTACCCCTTTTTATCCCGTTAGAGGTTGAATTCCCTAAAAATCCCTTCTTAGTGGGTGCTTACGTCACAGAAGGAATATACTCTCCGAATTTCATGTTTCTAGGTTTAAGGGTTTGGGCTGAGCGTTAATAAGTCAGTCAGTCAGTCAGTCAGGATATTTTGTTTATATATATATATATATATATATATATATATATAGATGTGTATATCATAAAAAGAGGCATACATATAGTAGATACAAGATAAAAATATCCAACTAGCAACTAAGATTTTATATAAAATCAATCAGATCTTGTACAAGGTATTGCACGAAACTTTATACATAAATTCAAATTTCACATATTTTAATTTAAAACAAACTTAAAATGTGTGCGACGCGAATTAATTTTCACGATTTGAAATTAACAAAATCAACGCCGCGGCAAACCGACATCGCTGACATATAGGGAACGCTTATAATGAGTTTGTTAATTACGTGTGGGTCTCCCGAGGAATAGAGGTAGCCCAGTTTCCGATATTATCGATCCTTCGGATGAACCGATGGATCGATAATATCGGTTCTATCAAACCAGAATAACGACTTGCCGACATTAACGGGAATTGCAAGTCAAAAATTGCACGTCAACGAGATTTCCCGTCGTTCCGACATTTTAATCGTAATTCTTTATCTCGAACTTTTTTACAATATAATAATTACTCTTATTAATCCGAAGTCTGCTTAACGATTCGAGGATATATAATTTTTTTAAGACTTATTTATTTATACTTATGTACTATAAACATTCGAAAAAACATTCGCAGCGAAACAATCAATTTATTCTTTTTTTAGTTGCTTAATATAATTATAATTAAATATAATTTACGAGTATAAAAAATGTTACAATATAATTGCTTCAAAAATAAAAATAAACGCGTTACAGAACAAGGTAAAGCTCTCAACAAGTTGATATCTGATGATGAAATTCCGGGAAGACTTTATTATCAAAATTCAGAGATTTAAACAAACAATGCACTTTACTACTACCTGAAACTCTGAGTAACTGTACCCATTGCAAAATGGCCGTCGGTGCCGGGAGAAATGAAAGCCTGGTCGAGGGTGGCCAGCAGGGAATCAAAATGAATTTCGGGGCTGAGCTGGCCGATTCCAATTTAACTTTAATTTACGCGAATGCTGCTGGTTGCAAGTTCACACGAAAATTCATACCCGACTGGTCGCGAGAGGATGACCGTCCCTTGTTTTCTCCGACCCTCGTCCAGGACGTTACTTACAAGCTCCTAAATCGTAACAAATGAGGATTTTACGACGTGAGGAAGCGTCCGACTCGCAGCCGCCTCCGTTAGACGGATTGATGAAATTTTTCACATCAGATACTTCACGTAAACGGCACGTTCATAATATAACGTCACGTGGAATATGCAGCCTGTATTCGCATACATTTTGCCATACAGTACATTACTTTTCCCGTGAAAAGAATGCGTTCAGTAAGTCAGAAAACCTAAGGGTAAGAAAATTTAAGGGAAGAAATGATCTTAAGAATAAACGCTCGTCTATTTAATAAGCAACATTAGAATTGATACTTATTGGCTAAATTAATTACAACTCAAAATTGAATGAGGATTGAAATTTATTTGTGATCGGAACAACAAGCTTAATTTAATGGCAACAGTGATCTAAAATTATATGCTTTATTACTCAGATGTAACTACAAAGATATAACGTCTTGCGAGGATGCTTCGTAACTTGACATGGTAATTATTTATTGCTATAATTAAACAGCGGATATATGACATGATCAGAAACGAGTAAAAATATTAAACTTCAAATAAGCACTTCTAACAAACAGCCATTAGCTGAATACTGTCTAGCAGAATGATCAGTATTATAAATTAGAAACTCATTCGACAACTAATTCACTTCACCTCAATTTTCTTTATCAACTTTTCTCTTTGACAGAGAGAGAGAGAGAAGCAATTACTTTCATGTCGAATCATTATACTTTTCTCGTAATACAAGGATTTTAACTTTAATCATGAAATCATTCCCGATTTAATCTTATTCTTTCGCTATTACTGCACTAATATACTTTATCGTAACAATATAATCTAGTTAAAAATACTCTTAAAACCTCTCTTTCTTTCATTCTTTTCTTTCTAGTTACTCTGGGACGTACACATATACTACAATTTAAAAATTAGTAGCTGACATAATTAAACTCGTTAAAAAGTAGAGTAATGTTGCAACGTTGCAATAACAATACATCAACAGAGACATTCATGATATCTCCGAAATTTATTGTTTTGACAATATTTATCATTTACATGTTAAATATATATTTGAAAAACTGAGCTGCAATATTTTTAAATTAAATTAATCATAATCAACTTCTCAATATATCGCTTTAATATATGTATAATGCCTTACGTTAATAAAATTGCACCTTTCTCAAACTGTTTGGAATATAAATATCAATTTTAAGTACCTTAAATATTTTGCACTATTAATTAATAATTTAATGCAACGTAAAAGCAACATAATGCCAGATCAGATAAATCGCGTCTAAGACTCAAAGGAAGTAGAGAGCTCGTTACTTTTTGGTACAAAGACCCCAGACTTCAACAGACTAGACTACCGCTGACTCGGTAGCAGAAATTAATTTCTAAATCCGCGAACGTGGCGAGGAAGTCGAAAATTCATGCCCGGATCGGTTGAGTAAGATGTTCCGCGCAGAAATATGATTATCCGCGCGGTGCAAAAGTATTCGGGTCTTTAATTACGCTCTCTTCATTAATGAAAAGCGTGCCTTTCGTGCCGAATGAAGAGATGTCGTTTCATCTCTTCCTGCTATCTGCGGGACGAACATTCCCAAACGATTCCCTTTGCTCTCGAACAGCTTTCATTTCGAATAGCTTCGAGCGTGGTTCTATATCAAATTACAAAAGAGCAGTCGGAAAAACATCCGCGTGACTTAACATGAAAATCAACTTTTACGCAGACACTCGAGGGTCCTATTAGATACGTGTGCATGTGCAATGATGTTTGCAAGCGTGTTGCAGACTCAATTCCGGAACGTGAATAAACTTTATTTCAGGAATTAAGTAAGATAATTTTAGTAGCGGTTCTCTACCGAATCCGCATTTACATTTTAACTTCTATAAAACGCTGAAAATTTTTATACCGAGCCTGGACGTCAAATAATAATATACAATTAATCCTGATATCAATATTAAATGGATAGCAATAGTTTGCGATACTAACATATTTGTGTAATTCATGTAATGGTTTTTAATGATTGAAACCCGTAACAAAAACAGTATTTTTACATTCATTTATATATATATATATAGATTACATGCATACAGCGTATATATGTATATACCTATGTAAAAATGAAAAGCAACAAAAAATTTGCTCCCATATACCTACATATGGAGGCAAATGTTCATCGTTTTTCTGTCAAGCTTTATTTTAAATAAAGTTAAAAACCAAAGTTTTTTTTAAAAAAGGATGGGAAAATTTCTCTTTGGGTGAAAATGTAGTATACTGGAACTCGTACAGCGATTTTGCTTCGATTTTGCTGAAATTTTGTTTTTAGTTTTATTACAACATAACGACAATTGAATACAACAAATTTTTTGTATCAATCTAATAACAGCTGCGAAATAAAAAACATTTGCTGTAAAAATCAATAGGTATTTATATATATATATATATGTATATATATCAACACATTTTTATAATTATATTGCTATCAATATGTTAATTTATATAAGTATAAAGATATAGCACGTTAAAGAGAAAACTATGATAAATTATCAAAATCCGTGATAGGTAATATTATCGAGAATTAGCATTTATAAATCAATTTATAAAATAATGTCATTATTTTAAAGTCCATATTAAGCTTGCATCAAAATTGCCGAGATTATTTGGGATTACCCAGGCCAAAAATTAGAAAATCCGACGCACGGGCGGTGATATATACAAGCGACCGCATTCGCCTGCTATTTATTGCGCGGCATGATTAATCTCTTTACCCCTGCGGCTAACTGGGTTATTATTTACAGGCCACTTTCCAGAATTACAATTTTTTATGGCGCATATGTCACGACTAATGTCTCCCCTTGCTCGCGAAGTGCTACGTGCTGTTTTATCTCACGGAATTAAAACCGTTTCCCAGATTACGGAATTATCGAAGGACTACATGGCGCATTCGGATAAATGACTTTAATGCATTTTGAATGGCAGTCTCCCTCCGTTTTATTACAAATACGATTTCTTGAGAATTCCGGCGCGTGCACAGAAAAAAAGAAGTATCAAATCAACACTCGATATGCTTGTATATACGTAAGAATATATAATCTTGAAATAAGATTATATTGCGTTAAACGAAGAAAATTAGTGTTAAATTAGTGTTAAATATAGTGAAGAATTATATAGTTGAACCAACGCAATATAATCTTATTTCAAGATTATATATTCTTACGTATATATACAAGCATATGGAGTGTTGATTTGACACTTCTTTTTTTTCTGTGTGCAAAATCATCCAAATCGAGTTCATGCAAATAGATAGCCAACTGTATAAAGCTGGTATGACATTATATTAGATAATAATTACTATTCAGCGGAAGATTATAGGTTCTGTATAAGATTAACGTTTTATAGAAGAAAAGTAATTGGTTAAGTAAATGGTTAAGTATCGGATACATCATGTTAAAGAGTCATATATCGCGAGAAAGTAACTTTTTTATCTGATAATATTTATTTCTTAAAATTTCAAGTGCTTGTTTTAAATATACAAATTTTTAAATATTTTTATAAAAATTATTAAGATACACGGTATATATAGTTGAATAATATAATATAATAGCAATAATACCAATATATAATATAATTTATTACAGTTATTTTAATTAATTGTAGAAAGTGAGTAATTAAATCTATTCCAATGAGACGAGCGAATGTAATATAATCTTTAATTAATTAAGGAGATCCCATATGAACGAACTACATTAAATAAATCAAAATAAGCTATATTATTTGCTTTATAACTCGAATTTTAATATATAAATCTCAACGTTATTATTTCCTGATTTACAATATTACACATTTTGCTTGGGTTAATTTTACAAAAACTCAAATTGCGCGTGAATAGTAAGAACTCGTGCGAATTATTGGGAGAAACATGATTCTATGATAGACATATAATTTTTGACAGAATGTCATATTCTACTTCGAATAAATGAAGTATTACCGAAAGAGGGATAGAATTTGCAGTGAGTAAGTCATGACGGCAAAACGATTTAGCGAAGCGGCAACTCCTACGCGAAGATCGCAGTTGCCGAAGTTCGGCCGATTGCTACCTAAAAGGGGTGTTTGACCAAAGTACGACTTTTTCCGAGAAAGTTCGCGATTGACGTGACGTTGAAAGCCCCTACTCGACGATCCGGCAGACGAGTTTCCCAGGGAGAATCCGTCGTTCTTGAAGGCCGATCTGAAACTTGGAAACTGCCGGAAATTCTCAAAACGTACCGACGTTCAAAATAGAATGAAGACTTTCCGCATGAGTATTTTACGGCATACGATGAAACGGTAACGAATTCAAGACAGTATAAGCGTGGTCGAGATAGAAGCACGTTTACGACAACATTTTGGAAGTTTTAACATTTATTTATTTATCAGCAATCTTATATATGATTTTAGAATCACATGTATACCTTTTAACACACAATAATTATTATCTTTTTAATGAAATTATCTTTTTAACACACAAGAAACTGTCCAATATTTTATTATGTGAGAATATTGCCCGATATATTTAAACTTACTTATCGTCATGTTTGTACTCATTCCGGCATTTTCTAATAATTTGTCATATTAATCTTTACTAGCAAAAGTCGTAATAAATTATGTTACAATTAAAATGTATATCTCTTAAATAATCTATATTAATATATTAATAATTTTTATTTATATAAGAACAGAAGGGAAAAATTTTCTTTTAATTTTTAATTTTTAATTAAATTCTTTAAGTATAACTTTGAATGATATACACTATATATTTTTAACTTTGAGAAACGTATTTTGCCTGTAGTTTGTAGTCGTTAAAAAGTTAAAGCTTCTCGCATGCGACCTATAAACCTGTGAAAACTAATAACAGGCGAGAATTATTTCCATCCAAAACCTGTTATATCTTGAACTTTAAAAAGATAGTCGATTGCTCAGAGATATTTCCGACAAATACTCGATAATGCAAAAGTTTATATAATTTATAACATGATCGGTTTTATTTCTGGAATGTTAGCGATGTGTATAATGTTAGACTGAAACTTGTGAAATCTTAAACATTTAATTAGATTATCTCGCGTAATTTAATGTTGCATCGCATATATCTTGTATAAGACATTTATAACTACTTACTGTATTTAGAGAAAAGAAACTATATAACATTATTACAACATTATAATATAGTTCTACATTTTAAAAAGTTAAAAACTAATTTAAGAAAAAACTTAAATCTAAAAACTCTTCGACATTTTTAATTAATAAATATATTTAACTTAACTGCGATTAAAAAGAGATTGAAATGGTCTAAAAGCAAGATTAAAAGCAAGCTTTAAAAATTTACGATGAGTAACTGCTCTGGAAATAAATTTAACACTTAGAAGCATTTGTAATAATAAATTAGTTAAATTTAAATCACTTTAACATTTTACGATGATTTATATTATTCAAGGATTAAACACGGTGTAAATTCTTTCGAGACAAAACCTAATAATACATCTAAATTATAACTAAAATCTTAACAACTTCTATATTTTATACCTTATTCGTAATCCTTTAATTAGCAGTAATAAATTATCTGGTAATGGGACCTGTAATTAACGAAAGATTCACTGTTGAATTAATTACATACGCTTCTATTACCTGCTCTCGCTCTTTACATTTCATTTTAACGCGCCCTTCGATTCTCATTATTAAATATCTTGGTAATTAATTTTACGATTAAATTTTTGCTATGATTTTTTCAGGAACATCACAATAAATATGTTATTGATAGAAGAAACGACCGTGTAGAAAAACACTTTATTCCGTATACGAATAAGAAAATAACGAGATCTAAAGAGTTACTGCGTTAAAATATTTTCTTAATTAATAGAAATGATGAACTTGGTTTTCTGAGAAAATAACTTTGATCTTAAAAATTCATTGAAGCTTTCATACCGGTGAACTGTGAGATAGTTTTGTTTGTTGCAACACTAACATTAAAATCAGATAGGTATTTTTATTAGACCTCTATTTCAATTTTATTAAAAGTTTTCATCGATTATTATAATCATCACTGTGAGGCAAAATAAAATCAATAATATAAAATAATAAAAATGTATTTATAATATATTTAATCCAGTTTAATCTTCTTTCACAAATTTTGCCTGAAACTCGTATATATTTCTTTTGTTTTTATTTCTTTTAATATTCGCACTCTTCGCACGAATTTCATTCTTTCCTGAATGCGATGATGTCCATCGTGCTGCTTCTTGCTCGTTGTTAAAATAAACATTCTATGAATTTATATTCTAGTATGGCGGTGAGCCAGGCAGGAGATTGGCGTCCCAGGAGAAGCCGCTGGAGATTCAGGATCAATTTCTTCAAAGGCTTGGCTACCAGGATATGTCCCGGCGCGCTCGTCTGGGAGTTGATCCAGAACTCAGACATCTCATCGGCTTTCACGTAGGTTAGTGTGAATTATGATAAAATATATTCTTTGTTTCGCGAATCATTGTAGAGAGCTCTTGTACATTTGTATATTTATTTATTTATTTATTTTAAATTTGAAAATAATTTATTCCGAACAATTTTTCAGCTTTATAAAATGTCATAAACACTGACGTTCTCTATTTTATTTTTTGTTTTATTACCTTTATATGTATTATTTAACTTACTCAGAAATGACTTTCAATTGTTTCATAAACTATATATAACGCCTAAGAAAATATCAATACGCAATTAACTTCTTATTCATTCATTAGTTTAAATTAAATTTAATAAGTAGCTCTACTTAAAACTCAACTGGTTCTAAAAATCGCTTTGCTATGACGCAAGGGTATTATCTTTCGAGAGTACTAGGTTATTACGTTTATGCGTAGAATGTGTCCGTGCATATACACATATGTGCCATGTGTACACACTTTTATTACGCTAATTAAATCCCAATCCTAGTAATTACAAAGCGCGTCGGATTTCGTTACATCTCGACATCCTCAGTGGGCCGACGTGCACCACCTTCTGCAAGCTAATTGCGTTAGTTGAGCACTTCGTCATCTCGCCTATCTTCTCGTCACCCAGCACTCGCGAACAACTTTTGCGAGAATCGCGCCCGTCTAATTCCCGTCGTCTTAACCTTCATGCGCCGAGGCGTGATGATTAATTAGCGAGACGCGCGGTTTGACTAATTGTAAGCGGTGTGCCTATTGATTATGCAGACCCGAGCGGTTTAGCGAAGATGAAGAATCGAGCGTATCTATAGCGAGGTGTGACTCGTGCTCCGGATAATTACGGAATATTTTCATATATCAAACACGTTAATTATATAAGTACTGTAAGTGCTATAAAAGAAATATAACGAGAAAGAATAGGAGTAAACAGTACAGTTGTTGGCCACTCAACAATGATTGGCTACATTTTAAAAAATTAAAGATTATAAAGAAACACTATTGTGAAATGATTTTAATTATAAAAAAAAACAATAATTATAATATTTTTGTATTTATAATTAAAAACATTTTAATAATAATTCTTTATAATATTTATTTTTTTAAGATGTGGCCATTCTACAATGATTGTAGAATGGCCAACAATTGTACTGTGTTCACCCCTATTCCTCAAACAAATAAACATAACGCATGTTTTTTATTTTCTCCCGAAGTAAAAAAGGAGAAATGGGTTCGATAGACAGAACCACTCTTTGCTGACTCTTGCTGTATAACAATCGCGCCCCTCCCTCTTCTTTTACAGCATCACATTACAGTTATTACGAAAGAAAAACTTTCAGCCATATTCTACTTTTTCTTTTCTTTCTTTGTATTTACGGGTCATCCGCGATCCAGCGCGATTTCGACGTTGCGACATCGGGAGCTGCGATCGCCCTAGAAAACGCTCCATTTAAGCAAAGCATCCCGAACGAGAGTTGGCCGTTGTGTCGACACGAGGGCCGTAAGTAGGTACTTTCGCGAGCGTTCTCGCTACAGAGACACACGAAACGATGGGCGAGCGAGTTCGCGCGCGTGCTCCGCTAATTATAACGTTATTGCCGCTATTAATGAGCAATTTCAGGGCGCTTCTGTGCGCTGCTCGGTCGCCGGCGATATAAACTCGAAGCGCATTACGTAACTTACGTGGCGCAATTTAGCCGAGTTAATTAAGTTAAAGTGTGTTGCGCGCGGGCGAGTCGCGTGCATCGACGTCGTCGTCGTCATCGTCGTCATCATCGCAAGACTGCGACGGTATTTATTTCCTCGCCTTCTCGCCATTATTTTTATTTTTTTTCTGCTTCTTTTTTCCCGACGCTTTCACAAAGCTCGCCAACGAACGATTGCCTTTAACGTCCGTAATTACGGTTTTAATGGCGAGATATATAAGGCAATTTATCTACAATTTGCTCTTACAACGTTAAAGTATGCGTGCTCGTCTTAGAAATATAATCCAAGAGAGGTCGAAGCAACTTTCGTTCTACTCCGTAAGGAGCTACTTGTCCGTCTTCTTAGTCGCTTTTCACGAACAAACTCGAAAATTACCCCTCGTGCTTCGACTTCTGTTTACTATCGTGTACCTTCGGAGTGGTTTTTGCTCAAGCACCGGCAAACGGTAGTGCTCGCATTTCGCCGGTACACCCAACGATATTGGACACCGCCGCGCCGGTGATTGATATTCCAGCCTGAGAGACGTTTGCACTGTTTTTCGTCAGACTGATACACCGGAAAAACTGGCAATCGTAAATACTTTCCGCGCTACACGTTCGGACGTCCGAGTAGTGTGCAAGTGCAAGCATGTGTTTTCCCATGTTTTTATTTTACCTATGCTTTACCTATGGCTTGTTGTTTATTTGATCCAGATATGCAAAATTCAGATAACCGTACCTCGTAAGGATACGAATGTGCAAAGATACGAACGACAGAGGGTGAGACATGTATGCTTACAGCTGCATGCGTACGAGATTTCAAACGCGTTAATTCAAATTTTTAATGATTAAAAATATTTTTTAATTTATATAGACCCGCACATCCAACGTATACATATATAAAATCCATACACATATCCTGCTTTTGTTTTATCTAGTTCAACACAGATAAATTTCCAGAATTCTTTTCGAAATTCATTCTTGTATTCTCCACAGCTGCAGATCATTCCCTCGTATATCCAAAATATATATATATGTGCGTGTATTTCGCCGATATTTATTTTTCATATATTTACAGTTACACTTTACATATTGAATTGATAACATGAAAAATTCAAAAGTAAAAATTCGAAAAAATGCACGCGTCTATAGATGCGAAATGATCGATAATCCGAACGTATATATATTTACTGCGCTATAATAGAAATTCAAAACATCATCCAAGCATTGTTTCGCGCACTTGTTTATCTCTAGCCTAACATAACTTTTTAGATTAACATAAAATCTTCCATTTTACGCCGCGACTGCAAATCCGGCGGTATGGCGCGTTCACGTGCCGTTTGACGTTTTATCGTGCAGAATTGGAGCGGGATTACGATGAGGTCGCGCACATTGATGCAGGCAGGGCTGAGCATTAAAACAGCAAATTTATCTAGCAGGCACCGCCGCACCGACGCCGCCGGCGCCAGCATATTTAACCATAATAACCGCTAACGACTGAGAGTTTCCTGGCCGGAAGTACCGGAAGTGCGCGCTCGCGCCACCGCCGTCACCTAGCAAGCGACCGCCTGCCTAGCTAAGCCGAAACGTTAAACGCCGATTATCGTGTTCCCATGCTCTCGCCTGTAATTTCCCGCGTTAACTTTTGCTCGCGAGAACAGAATCCATCAGGTATTGAGCTTTAAACGGCAAACAAAATTCATTTTAGGGAGAAAATAGATTTCGATTCTCGCAGTTAAATCTGCAATTGATTCCTCACGATTTAAGATGCCTCCCAAAATAAGAGAATATTAAATATTAAAATACTGAAACATATACCTTGCGGAATAATTTAATGTTCTAAACGAAATCACATTTTCTTGCTCAAAGTATTATGAGATAGATAAGTAAGCGCCTTTTTTCAGATAATACTAATCAGATTTCAATTTTAATTTTAATAAAAATTTTCTATTCAAGATTTAATTTCCAAAATACAATACCGTTTTAATTTTTCTTTAATCCGGACCGGAATATGATTGGTCATTGTTGGTCATTCCAACTCCAGAGCATCCGATTGTGTCTTTCTTTTATTTAATAAAATAGCAGAATCTATACTCGCATAATAAATCGCTTTCCCTTTGAAATTGCTGAATATTGTTCGTACCGTGGCATTTTCCAGTCGCGATAAAGCTCACGCACGCTGGCTTTAATAACCGCGCACGATTTATTGGATTTTATCGCAGAGATGGCGAAGCAAAGCTCGCGAGAATTTCTCGCCGACGGCGACGTAGTCTGATATTTACACATCCACAAGGAAATATCATGCGCTGCCAGGGTAATAATTGCTTTTTTTCTGACAATAGAGACTTTACTTTTTACACGTTTGCATTTGCTCTTTCGGTTGCCGCATATATTGATTTCTAAATGTGTTTTTGTAAAAACTTTGAAGCGCTATTTAATCGAAGCATTTTTCACATATTTTTAAAACAAATTTACGATAAATGTAAGCTAGTGTTTTTAGAAAAAATTAGATTCATTAGGGATTTCATAATATTTGCGTTATCTACATATTCACTGGATATAATAAATTTCAAGTTAACTTTTAATAGTTTCTCTCACGAGAAACTATTAAAAACGTTATTTTCAAATACTTTAATAACCAAAATACCATTTGTACGATCAAACATGTTAAAAATTTGCCGTTGAAAAATTGCCGTTGAAAAAATGTCGTGTGAAAACTATGAGGGCGATACAACATCAAATACTTTTTACGAGTTAGCTGTGATGGTTTTACATCTCCGCAAAACGTTTAAAGGTCTATATCGCTACACAATGAGTCGAAAAAATAACATTTTGATTCGCATGACGCATATGGTCTGCAAAACTCTCTGGGAATTTGCGTTTCTATTTGCGAACGTAACTCAATTTTGTCGCGCGCCGTTTGGCGCCGCATATGCAATGAAAAATTCCATATACTACACTATATAGAACAGTTTTGAATAGAATCGGCAAACTTTCAGAAAAGATAAAGAGAAAGAAATAAATATTTTATAATAAGAAATTTAAGGTAAATGTACCAATGCCGAGACCCTTATTAAGACCTATGTCTGGACACCTTTATCATTTTAGTTTTTAAACAAATATAACGCGCGAATTGAAATCAAAGATAAAAATATAATACAAGAAAATATTTTTATCTTTGATTTTAATTTGCGTTATAACTTATTTAAGGACTAAAATGATGAAAATGTCCAGACATAGGTATATATACGTGTCTAGGCAGTACATTTACCTTATATTTGGATGTAATCACATCAACGTAACATAATTTAATTTAATATATTTAAATTAATTTCTTTTAATGTTATCTATATACATATGATTAATTTTATAATTCTTATACATAGATATCATTTTTTTATTTTTGCGAAAAAGAAATATTTCTTTCTCTTGAGAAAAAAATATTTATGTATTGATATAACGACAGTTGTTTCAAACTCGGAAAAAATAAAAATATTTAAGGAGTTTAAAGTAAATAAATTGAAAATTTATTATACATATCACATGAATTTTAATAATAAAATTTATAATTAACATATATTTTAAATTCAATAATTGAATCATTTTTTAAGTAAATATATGCTCCCTTTTCGTATCAAAAAATTCATATGACCATATTAGAACCTAAATCGTTTGATCTCAAATGGTGTCGCTCCTATAAAGGGTAACACCTGAATCGTTCGAGCGTTGATTAAAGCCGTAGTTATTCACTGCTTTATCTTTTTCTCCTTTTGCCAGGACCCGCATCGCCATTGCCAGATCTGGCGGGATACAGCCGCTGCGGCTACACTTTGGTATTGAAGGGGTTGGTTTTTCCTCAGTGGAAGCGACGACCTCTGGCCGTAATCGACTCCAGGCTTTTCCTTTATCCGGGTAAGTGTTCCATTCATGATGGATCCTGCCAATCGAGATACGAAAATTTAAGACAAAAGGACGCGTGCGGCCCGTCCGGGCAAAAAGCAAATACTGATGGCGGTAGGGAAACAACTCCTAAGCCGGTGTCAAAGACATTAGGAGGAATCATACGATAGTATCTGTCTCTTTTCTCCCGTAATTCGTTCACAAAATCCCGAAAGAATTTATAAAATTAGCTCTTGATGTAACTAAATTTCGTGGAAACGTCTCTTAATTCAAAAATTTATTTTCAGATGCTGTTCTCTAGAAATAAAAATACATTTTTGAAATTACTGTTCCAGTTATCGCTTTTAAGATTCAGATTGAAGTTAATTTTTAATGAATTAAATACTAAAACTTTTTAGAAGTGAGTTGAAAAACAAACTAAAAAACAAACTTAAAAACTTTCGGAAAATTTCAAACATATTAAACAATTAAACGGTAGAAAACATTATTTGATACAAGATATTATAGTGATATTTACAACTCGATTTAAATTAACATGTGTCAATGTATCGAGTTATCTTACAAAATTGTCAAGTTGCTCTTATGTAAATAATTGCGAATCCAAAGGTATCTTGGAAAAGACAAAGCTGCCGAGAAAGAAAATATTACGGATCAGCCCCATAGATATCTTCCCCACCTCCTTCTTGCTTCTCTTCCCGGTACCCGAAACATCATGATTTATCTATGTCCGTCCCTTATCCTTCTGTTGGAACGATCCTGTCACCGAGCAGGATGCGTGCCGTGGATCAAGAATTTCTTCGGCCAAAAGGATTTATCGTCCTGACGTGCAATTACGTCGCCGAACATTCAGATACGGCGCGTCGCTATCGCGCGAAAGAAAAATGGCGTTACTCGCGTAACAAGAACTATATTTACAACACGGATGAGTAATATATTGAATTGAAATAAACGGAGTGTTGATAGAATTTTTATAAAATAGAATATACTTCCTACTCTTGCTCGCCTAATAAAGCCATTTAACGAACTCACTTAATTGGCCTAGAAACACGCGTTAAATATCAGGTTACTGTCTCGAAAAAGTTTGTATACACTTTTGCATAAGATAAAAATTATATTATTACATTTTTATAAGAAGAATATTATTCTATTGCTCATCTAATAAGCCTGTTTAACGAACCTGTTTGGTCGAGAAATATGCATTTAAATATTGTGAGTTACTATCTCAAAAAGTCCTGTGTATACTTTTATACAAGATAAAAATTAAATAGTATCTTGTTAAAACTTTGAGATTATAATGTATAACATTTCATAATTTGCACGCATTTATCTTTACGAAGACCGTTGGCTCAGGTATTTTTGCCAAATGACAACGAAGTTGGACACGACTTTGCCGAACGTGACCGGAATTGAAACGTCTCCCTTGCGAAACATTCAGGCACATTCGGCATTTTCTAAGCCATAAATGTGTGCGCGACGTCAACGACAAGATGGCCAACAACCCCTCATTACTCTCGGCGAAACCACGATAACGTCCGGTCGGGAACGCTTGCAGAATTTCGACTTCGCGATTTTACACGGTTGAATCGACGCGCGTCATTCAAGCTACCGAAAAATTAGGCGATCGATATTTCACGTCGGCATGCCCGCGGCGTATATAACGCCGAAAATGGGTGGAATTATTTAACAGTGAATTGACAGCGTGAGCAGCGTATATCACGTTGTTTGTGATGCCCGTCGTGTTAAAATTTTCATCACACGTATTTTAAAATTGGAATTTTTATCCCAAATTTTGCTCCTTTTACATTTGAAATATGTATTATGTTTTTCCAAAATTCGGTAATACAAGCAATAAGCAAAGATCATTTTATTTGTCCGTTGACTTGGCATTTATTGAAATATTGTATTATTTCTTCTTGAAAATAATATTACTTCGCAATATTGAACTACTTAGACGTGCTGTTTCAGTCATTTACGTGGCTTAAACTTCAAAACTACTGTTTCTCCGATATTGAAGCAATCGTAATTGCTTTTATATCATATAAGTTTGTAAATAAGAATTTCAGATTTTCTTCCCTTTTAGCATTATAAATTATCATCTGTTTTTTCTTCTTTCTCTATTCGTCATTTTAAATCCTTTAAAGAAATTTGCTACTTTAAAATATGAAATAGCTGTGATGTAAAACTTTCAAATTAGCTTCCTTTGTAATTATAATTTGAAACTTAACATTTTAATGTAAACTGCATGTTTCACGTCAAATTTCGGAGTTTCGCGTACCCTCTGATGTATTCTGACCGGAATACATATGGCGCGTATCAAGAAATATTTTAATTCCAAAAACGGTGCAATTAAAAATTAGCTTTTTAGATAAACTTATCCATCTGTAATCTACTTTTACAACTTTTACTTCAATATTCGAAGCATGACACCCGATAGGAACCTGTGTATAGCGCATATGTTAAATGGCGTTCCAAGAGTGACCCAAATATCGTCGGTCACTGGTGGCCGGTAGTCGATTTTAACGAGCGTGTCCCATAAGCGCCCAACGACGCGCTAAACCCAGCCGTCCCGCGGCATCCCGTCAGTTAGAGAGCCGCGTTCCTATACGTATAGCTGCTCCTACGGGAGCCAGGGCCTTGATTAAACTCGAGATAGCGACGGTAACAGGTGTTCGCCATCGCGGACCCGGTGCTGAATCAACAGCGAACAACTTCCTCGGGACCGCCAGACTTCCCGGTCATCGCTTTGAGATTCGTATCCGCCAAACGTGACGGGAGGCAGAACATCCGCATCGTTCTTAGCCCAGACGATCTCCTGATCTCGCCACCTGCGTACCCGGTCACGCGCGCGTCTGAAAATAATTTTCCCATCATACCGTATTTCTATACTGATATGCTAATGTCGATGATTTTTCTCGCTTGACAATCGTATATGTTCAACATTTCAAACTTTCAGTCTTGTAGAGTTATTGTTAGATGAAAATTTTTCAATAATAATTATCTAAATTCACATTCTATTATATTTTCGGACAATGCAAATATCTGAGGAACCTATAAAACGTTAATAATATTCTGAAACGTTTCTAGGATTTTTATTCTATTTTTCGAGACTCCCAAAAGTGTTTAATTCATCGTAACAGGCACCGATTTCACGGAGAATGCGCGGGGACTTTGTATATACCCTATGCACCGCTGTTAGGAAATTGCCCACTGCTCGATACGTATCTTGCAAATGGAACCACAATCTAGCATGGAGAATGGCGACTATTCCAGAAACTGACCAGCCTCGCCGGCATTTGCTGATTTAAGCTGCGGCTATACCGCTGGCTTCAATTAGGAATTGCCTGGAATTCTACGATTCGGAAACGAATATTCGGCGATTTCTCTGGCACGTATATAGGCAAACGGCACTTCTCCTGATGCCGTTGACCCCACGTTATAGATTAAACGAAACCCCTCGCTTGTATATATCTTTAATTTAACAATCTGATCTTGATAGTTCATGAAATCATCTGATCCTTAACTATAACTAATCATTTCTTTGTAGAGATATTTAAACATTTTTATATATTGAAATTTTTAGATATTTTAGATATTTTAATCTTCCAAAAAATTTGACTTTTTACACTTTTAATGACCGTGCTCTAGTAGAAATATTTCTTAATATAAATTATTTTAAAAAAGAATGGCTTCGTAAAAAGCTTATTCTCGTAAAAATGAAACATAATTTGTCTTAAATGCTCATACACACATTCTATTCGTCCTACATGAAGTTAACAAAATACGTTAAACTTGTTAGAATCTAACTTAATGAGCTACTAGCAAGAACTTCTCGGGGCGTTTAGTTTTGGAACCAGCCCCGGAAATTAGTTGTACAGCAGCACAGCAGTCTCATCGGGAAACGATGCCAACCGCGTGCGCCGTATCGCTTAACAACTGAAACAAAGTATTGCCAGCCTCAACTATTTTCTAACGCTTGGCACCGCAATTCGAGAACAATGGGAAAACACGATCGTTCTCACTCCGCGTTTCATGGAATAGTAACAAATATTGTGTTATATTTTTAATTCCCGCGGAATAAGGAAAATCGTTTAAAAATCTGTTGCACCTTTATCGTTTCTTATGTAATTCAAAACAGATTATTTGGATTAATAGAGGTTGCTGCATTTGCATATGCAGAAGATACATGAAGGGCGCATGTTTGCACGAGCTGATAAGGATTACATAAGATAAGACTTGGTCTTTAGCCTTGTCGAGGAGCTAGCGAGGAGATATGAAGGAGGAGAAATGATCTAAATATGTTAATAAGCTATGTTGTAGAATCATCCGTTTTAGCTATCCATTGCTACTAGCAGTAATATAGATAATAGTAATCGCGATAGTAATATTATGAGAGAGATAGGGAAAAAATTTTTATTTAAAAAAAAGCGTAAATTGCAAGATTTGTGGCTTACAAAACATAAAATCCAAGAATCTCTTATGACGTTTCAGAATTTATTAATTTAAACGTATACGAGAGCTTGCAAAATCTCTTAAGATTCCAAAAGAGGATTCTTCCAAAATGCTAATTCTATGATTATGCAAGTATCTGCTCCCTCTCGATATAGCATCGCGCCCTCCGGTATTTCGCGATCCGTCGCTCCGGATAAATTTTGCACCGGATCGTCGGAAGCGTCTGGTTTTGTTTTCCCCCGAGAGACGGGCAAAAATTCGATAATACCCGATGGCGTTTGTGTCTGTGAGAGAGTACCGGCCAGTGATGGATGTTCCTCGAAAGCCGACGCCGCGCCGTGGAATGTAACCGGCCGTCATCGGAATATCAATGACCGTCCGGCATTCTCGGCGTAGCTCGACGTAATTAGACCCCGCCGTTGAAGCAAGAAATGGAGTCGCCACGTCGCGTGTCTAAAACCTGTCGAGCTCGTAGTATTTGAAATTTCAAGTGTTAAAGCTTCGACGTCGATACGCGTCAACGTGTCTAAAGTACACGCGTGCCGGAAGGATGGTATTGCGTACTCGACACGTCAAAAATTGTTGCTTCTGTCAACCATACAAACGAAGAGAAATGACGGTCGCTTTGGCGTTAAACTAGTTTTTTGCCGACAGTTTTTCAGTTACGAGCGAACTGAATTGAGAAACTATGACAAGTTAGAAGCATACAATTCTAATAATAAAAATAACATTCCATTTATTTTACATTTTTTTTTCTATTATTATCTGTGAAAATATTCCACCCTACGCGCTTTTCACCATCTCTCTGCGACGCTTCTTACGCCGGTATCGCCGGTATAGCCACGATCGTACTACTCCCAATTTATCAAAGAGCTGATAAATAACGAGACAAACGCATTTTCCCCAGCTTGTCCGGAATCGCGAGCAGAATGGATGGAACTGGGCGACGGAGGTGGCGCGGTATGCTATGCGCCGTCACGTCTGGGCAAACTCGTTTTGCGTGTCACTGGGTTTCCCAGGGTCACTCAACAGTGCCATGTGAGCCAACACCCCGAAGAGAGTCGCCATCGCGAAACCAGGCATCTGTATCTGGGCTTCCATCATCCCTGGGATCGAGACCTGTGGAAAAGCTGGATCAAAAAGGTAAACGACCCTCGCTATTCTTTCACACGGAATCGAGAAAACGTTTCTCGCAACGATTTCTGACGAAATACAGAAAACATCTGGAGACATTATCTTAAAACAGAAAATATAATATCAAGTCGACTGAAGTAATTGAATTGGTTAAATAAAACATGTAATGTATTTTGTTAGAAACAACAATAACTGTCATAAAATTATTTAATTACTGAAAATTTATTACGTTGTCGCATCTACCGAAAAAGGACAATTACATCAATCTTAATTACACGATGCGGTGGATAATTTTATAAAAATATTTTCGACTAACATAAGAATTATTTACAATATTTACATTATTCTTTTTTTATAACGAATCTCCAAGGATGTATCGTTATTGGTGTTCTTTGCTTTGCAAGAGCAATCGCTATCCTACACCAATTTAGTAAATTATCTGTATAAAATTATCGATATATTTAAGAAAGAAATCCAATTGTTCAATAAACTTCCACTGCTATATACGAAATAAATAAAATCAGAAAACAAGTCACGATAGCGCGTGTCGAAATAAGAATGGAGAGATCCATTTTCCAAGAAGCATGTGCAGTCTTCGTCGTAGTCGATGTTTGCCCTACAATTTCAGCCGCCTTAAAGTTTAAGCTCTCGCAGCTGAAACCGATTCTCGAGACTTCTCTTTGGGCATACGTAACTCCTCAAGAAAATGAACGATTCTTATGCAACGAACTCGGACAAGCTGAATCTTGCATGACGTCCTGAAGATAAGCGGGACCGACGTTGACACGGACAGTGTACACCGAGTTAATATTTAAAGTGCATAAGGCCGTGTGCGCCAGCGGGTAAAGAACTCTATTTCTTAGGATACCTGCGTAAATAATTTTGAATCCTGGCATCTTTGTACCGCAATGTATTCTCCGGCCCCAATAACTCTCTTCGAAAGGGGCGTGTAAATAGGTCATACGGAGGTAATATTCCGAATAGGTAATATTCCAAAGCATACCAACCATATCTGGAAAGGAATAGATGGAACGTCAATGCAGAAGCGGCGAGCAGAGTGTAACATGGAAATTATGTCAGGCGGGGAAGGCGCGGACGGGCGCCCGATAATGTCGTTACAGCGACAGACAGCGCAGTGAATTAGAATTGTGTATTGTCGACTCGCGGTCCGATGCAAATGAGGACAAACATAGGCGTTTTGATGGGCTTTAATAGAATCAACCGCTAACAAAAAGGACAACGGAAGGCTGCCCGATACATTCTATAGCGGAGCAATCCGATGTCCCACAAATATGCATCAGTTTGCTGTGAAATGTCTCTTCGTCATGCACACTGTATAAACGTTATCTTTTAATAAGTGTCGTTATAAAAAGCGTTGCACACGTAATGTACGTATCGTTTATATTTAAAGATTTATACGTATGCATATACAGACAGCAAAAGAGAAAAGTTACGACTTTTTAAAGGACAGATTTCCTATTCACATCGCTGGTTTATTTCCGGGGTTGATAAATAGACGCTTAATTTTCAATAACTGCAGAACAGTCGATTCTTCAAAGAGCCTTTAAAGAGAGACGGTACGATTAAAGCGCCAGCGAAATCAAAGGACAATCCCCCTTCTTCATCTCGCGAATCCGGCGACACCACTGAAAAGATCAGCGACAGCGAGGGAGGAGGGAGAGGTTCGCTGCGGGATGGTCCGGGGCTGAAAGAAGAGTCGCGATGGGACAGCTAGCAAGAGGAATCCAAAATTATGCAAACATTGGCCTAGAGGCACCACCTGAATATGAAATCGCGATGAACAAACTTTAATATCCGAATGCGACGAAGAGGAGGGATAAAGAGGTTGGAGAGAGAAGATAAGAGACGATGGTACACACGCTGTTTCCATATCGTTATGACCGAACAATTGTCAATATCCGCGACATTATCGGCGGATCGATTCCCTGATATCTTCTAGCGAAGAGCGGAATCGTAATGATGCAGTCAAAAATATATTTTTCTGTGACATTCGTAACATCCAGTAGCAGAGTTTAAAGCCCCCTCCCCATCCACCGACGTTTCAAACGAAACAACATTCAAATCTCGCAATGATTTGACTCTTTTCCGAGAATATTAAAATATAGTGCGCGTCAGCTATAGACCAAACAATTCGGTATATATAAAGCGCGGATTTCATTTCCACGTCAGTATACGTTATTTACAAATATATTTGTTAAATGTGTATGATAACTGCGCACTACTGTGAAACAAATATTTACAAAATCGCGGCGCAATTCAAAGGGGTCGGTATTCTGAGCGGCCGCCGCGGAAAAGCCACGGTTGAGAATAGCTTCACTTCGCATTTATTTCTTTTCCATTTGCCGATTTGCGCCGTTGGACTCTTTTCAGTTCGAATAAATGGCAACTTGCGAGAAGCTTAACATATTATACGAGAGGCGCGCGGTATCCCGGTGAACGCGAACGATCGTTTGTCCGCAGCATTTGCAATACGTTAAAGCGAACGTAAAGCCCGAAATGTGAGATCATGATTCGGATAAACACATCGCTAAATATTCAGCGATCAGTTGTACAAATACGAGACGCGGCTCGTCTCCCTCTCCCCTTCCCCCCCCTCTCTCTCTCTGTCTTTATGTCTCTATCTCTGTCTCTGTCTCTCTCTTCCGTTTGCCTTGAATTATTCAACGCGCGTAGTATTTTGCCGCTTTTCTCCATGGCGCAAATGCATCGCCGCCACTACGAACCTGCGCTGTTATTACATCGACGACGCACGGCGATCGTGTTTAATCCGTCCATTGAATTTTCCGCTAATGTATTGTCGCATAGTGAATGATGGACGAAATTTCCGTTATGTCAGTCTAAATTTCCGACCTTTGAAAATCTTTTCCCTGGTATGTTATTTTATTTCGATCGTGTCATCAATTTGGCATGCAGAAGAGAATTCGTACATCCCAAAAAGATTAATAAAATTCTTTAGCGAGATTCTTTATAACTTTATTGCTGTCTTAATTTTTTCATGTTATAAATTTTTTTATAGTTGTCTGCTTTATATATAATAATTTATTTAAAAGATCACAGATATAATGTATGATTATACAAATTTACTTAATTAGATAAAATTTATTGGCACACATAACCAAATTAATAATTTTAAAATGTTTATTTATTAAACGTATATTTTTTACAGAAACGAGAGCTTAACTGCAGATTTGTCATTTAATTCACAGTATTGTCATCTGTCCTTTATTTAGCATTCACTGGCGGAATTTGCTTGCGTCAAACTGAGTTATTTTCAAGCACGTACCAGATAATGAAACAATTTTCTTGAATACGACATGCCGGTGACACGATCGAGTGGACCGTGACGTTTTGTAGTGGAACGTCATTATTTACTTAATAGGAGTGAAACGTTTTAAACGATTGATTCTATGACAAGTCAGTTTGATACGTCAGCTATTTGTATTTATTATTTTGACAGCTTTGATATTCTCTGTTCGTTAAATCAGACAGTTCATCAGCAATGCTTAATTAATTAACTTTCCGAAAAGATTAGTTTTTCTATAAAGATCTGAATTTATAGCTATAATTGGATACTATTTATGAATCGCTGCTTATATTTCACTATACGCAAAACGTCATAATTATCTAATAATTGTATTATCTTTAAAAAAAAAGAAGAAATACCCAATACTTTATCAAAGATGTTTTTTTTATTATTATTGAAATTATTATTAATGTTAACATTATAGTTTCTTTATTATTAATTTTTAGTTACATACTTTTTGCACAAAATTAATAGCAGATATTCGATCTTGATCGATGCCTGAAGAATAAATAATGGGATAAAAATTGTATTATATTTTTTTTACAAAGAATGGGAACGTTATACGTGACGTTAAATGTGTAGAATTACGCGCATCAAATTTCTGTAAAAAAAAAATCGGATGCTGATATGTGATAGAGGGTCCATTAAATTCTTGAAATTTAAAACGCGAAGTCCGATTAATAGCAACGTGTCCAAATATTCGATTACGTTCACTCGACAACGGGCGATCGACATTCCAGTCGCGCAGGTAAATTTATCGCACTGCTCTGTTTGGTAAAAACAACAGGGAAAAAAATGGAAAATAAACAAATACCGGCTCGATGTAACAGATGATACTTTCTAATCTGATTATCCGCGCGTTCGATATGCGAGATGCGTTCACGCGTGTCAACGGAATGCATTGACCACGATGAAACGTTGCGCCACGTATCTGTACGTAGTTACGTGTCATCGTCTCATTAATTAATCGTATTTCTCGTGTACGTTGTATCCGCAGCTTGAATTAAACATCATCGATGAGACATCTCTATGGAGTCTATGTATATATACGAAGTGTCCCAGAATTATGGTCGTATTATCGCTAATTTTTTCTTTTGATCAATCTACGATTGATTTTGCGAAAACTCTTGGCTTTATAACACTATTATTTCTATTTACCCATTTTAACTGAAAACGCATACAAAATAATAATGATCTGTAGCGTTCTTCCCGTTACTACACAAAATAACACAATAACCCTGGTATTATTTACAACTGTATAAATGTTATTTTACTTTGATGTGCTCGACGTGCATATTTCCATAAAAAAAATTTGTCTCTCGCAATGTTTTGTTGCAACTTTTTAATATCGTGATTTTCATTTGCAACACGACTAACGCGTAAAATCGATCTTTATTAAAAACAATTTAATAAACAAAAATGGTTGTTGAGCTCTTGTCATACAGAACCAGTTTTTGCAATTTATTTGCAAAACTGTCATTTTATTTTAATATATGCATCAATGTACGAAATAAAATAAAGCCAATGTATTTTCTCTCAATAGTGTAAGTATAGTTAGATTTAAATAAAAAAAATTTTTTTTTTGAAAATAAAGATGTTAAAAGCTTTTGAGCTATAAGCTGTTGAAATATAGTTTTAAAGTTTAAAATGTGAAAATGAGGCAAGAAGAAAAAAGCAACAAAATCTAATTTTAATCTAATTTAATCTAAAATAATAAAGTATAACTGAGTTTTATTTTATTAAAATATTTATTTGTTATGTAATTAATGTAATTAATTTTAAATTTTTTAACATTTAAGTCAAAATCAATCATTAGTTTCAAGAGGTTTCAAAAATCTATGATAGAAAATATTGAACTTTGATGAAGAAACGTGCAGCAGAAACTGTATTTCCATAGAAAAAAATTTTTCTCTTCACGCATTTTGTAGGTACCTTTTAATTATTTATTTCACTTTGCATAATGCAGAGCGCAATGTCGCGTAAAATCGATCTCCGTCAAAATTAATTTCGGAACGACGCGCGACTTTATCCAGAAGAAAAAGTGTGCTGTTTATTATACGCGGGAAAAAAAACTGTTGAGCGCATCACGTAATCCGTTTCACTCAGCGTTAATGTGGCAGCAAAATTTAACGTATCATTAACTGAAAATTATAAGAGGCTCGGGAATGGCAGTGAATTACAAGAAATTATTGTCGTACGGCACAGATGATCAATCTCGCGGTGCCGCTTTTTACGTTGAAATCTCGAATGACAACGAGGAAGATTAATTAATGCCAAAGATATGGTGCATGAAACGGTAAAGATAAATCTCGTTCAGCGCCGATTTGATGATTGTTACTATGAAAGCGCAAATAATTAATTGCTTCGTTAAGAAATTAATAGAGCAAAGGTGTTCGGACAATGGTTAATGACACTGTGTTCTTGAACGTCAATTTTGCAGCGAAATGGAGAATATAATAGTTTGAAAATTAATATTAATTGTTTATTTAAAAAATGCATGAATCTCGAATAATTAATTATTCGATAAAGAAATTAATGAAAAGAATTATGCCATTCTGATCATTTTGATGTATTAATAATAGCAAATTGTTATTAAAATTAGATTATATTGATAAGAACGAAAAATTGATATATAAAGAATGTTCTAAAACTCTTTCCAAAAAAAAAATGATACTTTATCATACTTTTAATTAAAGATTTTAAGAAAAACAAATTTTTTTAGAGAATAATCATGTGTTAGAGAAAATCTGTTGTTAAAATTAAAATTTTGATAAATTTTTCTACACTTCGTAATATTAAATCTAGAAAACACGATGTTTCATTAACCACTGATCTGTAATTCAAGCATAACAATAATTTCGAATTAATTACTAGCAACCTCGCGCGATTATTCTATTTATGTTGTATCCCATAACGTGTATTATCAAATATGGTGATTCAATCTTCTGTGTTACACTATTATAATATAATAGAAATTGTTTCACACTAAATAGGATAAGCATTAAATACATTAAAACACTACATTCGTGCTTTGACTCATCTATGTACTCGCGAACGTAATAGGTATATGCTTTGTCGATCCCCTGTGTTCGCAAACATGAAACTAAATGAGTCCATTTGCCGCAGTGTTATTACGCGGAATTAATATCGTAATTTGTATCATAGGTCGATTTTTGCCGCTACAAATACGCAAATCCACTCTTACGTGAACACCAAGTGCGTGTTTAACTGAAATATCACCGCGAAATTCTGCGCGCTACGTAATTCAAATCTGAATGAACTTCTCACTTTTCGCCAAACGTGAGTCGTGCAACATGACGAAATTATGAAGTAAAGGCGAGCGGTCCTTTTTTCTCCCTCTCGTAAGTTGGACGCAGTTTTTTACGGTCACTGATCGTTAAACGCGGGAAGAATGATTCAGAGATTTCACCTTCATTATACGAAGAATTTTTATTCTCGCGCGATTTCTCACACATCTAACGATTCTTCGTGGGCGTAAGAGTAAAGGAATAGAATAACGTGGGAGAAAAATCGGGCTCGAGGGATAAAAGCTCCTGCCCTAATTTCTCACGCATTTCGCACTCAGAAAGGAAAGTGCCTCGAAGGAAGATAGCGCGGCGATTAGCCTTGCGAGGGGCTCGAAATTAGGGCTGACTGTTTTTGGACATTTATCACTAGGACCTGGGGAAAACCCGGCGGATCTAAATTGACACATTTATTATTTGAGTTCCCGGGGGGACTAAAAAAATAATACTTTAGGCAATACGTATTAATTCAACGCTTCCGTCGTGGAAATAACTTAGAAAAGTAACACTTTAGCTTGCGTAAAAAAAATCAAATAAATTATTCTAAAGTAACTTTTCGAGACAATCGTTTCCAATAAAGTCACAAATCACTTTTAACATTAAAACTTCTACTTTTAAATTTGAAAAGTCAATTCAGAGATTTAACGTATGGCGTAAAAGCTACTTGCCTTTCGCAGGTTGTGACGAAAGAAATAATTGGTTCAATAAAAATATCTGTGCTGTCGCATTTTTTTTTATGATAATTTTATTTATCTTTTGTCACAACATAAACGAGCACGTTTCCCGCTCGATACTCGAAGCCATCTACATTTTGAAACTTGTTGGGAAAGATATAAAGTTCAAAAAGCGATTTCAGCCGTAAATCTTCGATTGGACCGTCTAGGTCTGCGGCTCTCTTTGGAATCCACTGTAAATCGCGAAAGTTTTCCCTTAATCGTTGAAAGGCACTTTGCAAAAGTTACTAGTTACAACACTCGCATCACTATTTTCGCCTTTCCTTGTTTTTCCTTCTTCTTGAATTGCTTCTCAATCATTCTTGAAACTCAATTGCTTGGAATACAAACCATTACATTTATCAGAAAGTCAATAATAAACATACGATTGCGATAATGCTAAAAGCACAGGATATATATGGACAGATCCATAAACCCATTCACCCATAAATATGTCAAACTCGTTTTACAAAATTGCAAAATTTATATTTATATTACATTTACTATTGTATAGTACTGAATGAAGAAAATGAAAATATAATAAAAGGAGAAATAAATCAACATTACATACCAATTTAATAGCTAAAAAATTGCTGGTCTTTATTATAATTACAATTCGTTATTAACACAGTAATAACTTATTTTAAACAAAGCTGAGTCACATAAATTTTTTAAAACATTTCTATATTTTTTAATTGTAATTACAATTGTGCCAAATTTTTGTAGTTAAAGTCAAATCCAGAAGCCCCAACATTCCCTTAACGAAAATCAATTTTTAGCAGTGATTATAACGCAAGAAGAATTCCACTTATTTTTTATACTGGGCGCGCAGTGCTGTCGGCGCATTTTTTGTTAAAGCACCATTGTTATCTACTGGTTTATCTTGTCCAGTCTTCATGCCCTCTCGCCCCGCTCATCCCATTTGCACCCTCAAAAGATCTTCACCGAGAGTAAACCGGTAGCGGACGTGCGTTCACATGAATTCCGCTTGTTAGTCACAAAGGGAAAACACCAAGGGCGAGCGAAGCCTTTCCATCCCTTTGTTTTTTTTTTTTTTGCCGACAAAATAATTTCTGAGGACCCTTAAAGCGCACGTCGGCCGTGATCAAAGAAAGAATTTTTATCAATACGGCTTATTGAGCTCACATATGGAACTTTGTTCGATAGGCCGTATTTTGTACTGTCGACTTCTTTCCTCTGATTTTAAAATTTCGCCATCAGGAGAACTCGATGCCGCGCGCGCAAGACATTATTCCACAAGGCTTCAACGATACGTTTAACGTGCACAAGGTTGATTAACAACGTTGCCAATACCTTTTGTTGACCGATAATTCTCAATTGTCGTCTTAAACGATTTGTTCGTCACAGATTAAATGAGAAGTGACGCGTTTCCACTGAGTTTTCCCGGATGGACGGTGGAAAAACATTATCGCAGAAACTACATTGTGCAAATGCAGCCTCGCAAAAAACCACAAACTTTGGTATTAGCCGCGAAGAGGAAAGAGACACAGAGGAGAAAATTTAGAGAAAACAGGACGAGGAAACGGGAGAAGCGTCTCGCCTCTTCCACCTGATTTTGCAGATCCTTCCGGAACGGTATAAGACTTCTTCAGATGGAAAAGCAAGCCACGACAGGGGGAAAGAAAAAAAAGGTTCGCGAGAACGGCAACCACGATAATGATGTGCTCTCGTTACGGAAAAAATCCCCTTCGCCTGAGCGCAAAATCCGTCGTATACCGGGTGTCCGACTAACGAGATCGTGCGGTAACGACTCATTAAACGCGGTGGTTTCTCATCGGGAATGACGCAGGTGGTCGGGGAAACACCTCGGTAGTTTTTCACATATTACTGCGTCAATTGGGAAAAAAGTGACGCTATCCCGTCCGTGATCGATCGATCTAGATTTTGCGATCGTTCGCGATGCGAGGTCGGTTCACAGAATCGTATGGGAAAGCCATAGGAATCGTAAACGAAATCGTTCTACGCTACTCTAGTGCGAGAAGGAAAACAATATGGAATTATAAAGCGATTTGTTCCATCAAGAATTTTCGAAGCGGAGATTTATGAAACTAATTGTTTTTTATTTTTTTTTATTCTGGCAATTGCTTCTCTGTTGCGATTTATGTCAGCTGCGCGATTATTAGTTAACACCTCGGAAATTATATAGTACAACCGATCAATTCCTACAAGACAAACAGCCGCATTGACTATCGCTTTTCGGTTCATTGGGCGAGATTAACGCGTTTACGGCACAGATGCTCAGGTTGTATGTTCACCGAATGTCACGTTGATCCTTTGAAGCTTATCAACATGTACTATTTCGTCGATAATTGCACATATATATTTGTAGAAAATAAGCATTTTTTGCATAACTAGGCTAACTTTGCATAAAATTTATGTCCTTGTTATAGATGACAATGATACTCGTAATTCTAACAGCAATACAATCTTCTTATGATAGTATATCTTCCTAATTAAAAAATTTTCGAATAAACGCTACCATCTTGCTCGTGTGTGCAAATGTTAAATTATTATATATATTTCTAAATATTTAACTTGTATAAATAAGTATATAATCTCCCAATTATATTTAAATATTCTTTTTCTTAAATCAAAACTTCAAAAGGTACATTCAAATTTGAAGATTCTAAATGTCCAAAACTATCTCACAATTAATATTTCCCTGACAAATAGACAAAAATAAATATTTGAGATAAATGTAATCTCTTTCAGCAGGTAAATATACGCTTTTATAACTAATATAAATATAAAGAAAAAACATTTTTATCAAATTCAATTCTGAGATCGTAACACTATCTTTTGAGAAACGAAGAAGTTAAACTGAGGTAAAAAGGAATGCTACGTTGATACGGCAGAATCCTGCAGAAATGTAACAGTACGCGGATTTCAATGTCTTCCCCGTCTAACAATGGCACTGACATATTAAAAATAAGAATATAAAAATAATATCAGCTGTAACGTAGAAGTAATACAATAATTATAAAAATATTATGGTCTAAAATTAATAAAAAGTAATTTTGAAAATATATAAGATAAATTGTGTCATCAAAATATCTTTTTCAGGCCGAAAATGGTACCCATTTTTTAATAATTTTATAATGTATTAAACAAATTACTCTATAAGATCTTTTTATGCATTTTTTACAAACAACCATTGTTTCTTAATAATTTATTGACTATTTATTTTACTATTTACTATAAAGAATATAACTGTTTCTGTATTTATTGCGTTGCACTTGTTCTAATGAGGCAATTACTCCAACCAAAATCCACGAAATAGACGAAACAGGCAAGCAACGCAAGCTCATGCACCTCATTTTCTCCACACGAATCAAACGAACGGTATCTCGTCACCTTCCTCGTATCCAATTCACCCCCCACGAGTCCTCCCACACCCGCCTAATCGACCAATCGCCTAGATATCTACCCTCGTCAATTCCTCTCCCGTCCGACCCCCGCCTGCCACGACGCGTTTCCGGCTTTTCCGCGACAAAAACAGACGGCCCGGTACGGCCGGAATGCATTTATCGAACGGTGGAAAAGAATCCTTATCGCGTTATTCAAATATCCTTCCCGCGCACGTTCGATCACGTATATCAAATATCCTTCCCGTATCTCCCTCACCCCGCGTCACTCCTCGCGCGGAATTTCAGATAAAAGGCTCGACGGAGCCTCGGCACAGGTGTAACGTAACGTATCCCCAAGACGCTTCCTATATTTCCACGGATACTTCCTATATCCGAAAACGCGCTCATTCTCTTTCTCTCTTTCCTTTTCCCCTCCCTCTCCCACACCCTTTCCCTTTCTCTATTTCTCCTCGTATTCCCTTCGGTTACTCGCCCGTAAATTATCGGGCGACGCGATATCGTCTACTGCGCTCTCTCGCAACCCTTATCTTGCGTCCTCGCTCGCGGGGGTAGTTCTCGAGAGGGAATGAACAACGAAACTGGAGCTGGAGTTTATTAGCCTTAACAGCCAGTCATACGAATCATGATAATGTAACGTGATATCGGCGCAATTAGCTTTCCTGCGACTGTAATTGTAACTTAAATAGGGTTCGCACGTGATGCCTGTCATGTGCAAAATCGAGCGATTAGATGACTCGATTCTAAGAAATATTACGATACAGTTTATCATATTGGAGAAATCTCTCTGTGTTTCGATTTCTCGTCGATGCGCGATGCGAGGACAGTCGTCGCGCGCGCTTTTCGCGCGGACATTATTTATACAGCTTTCTTTCGCTTCGGATGACTCATTCGAAATAGTCAGAAGCAAACTGAGGAATTTCACCTTAACGAACGACGCGTGTCGTTCGCTGGTGCCCGTTCGAACAATTCGAGATTGGATCGACACGCTTGGCCCACCGTGAAATGCAAAACCGAGGATCCCCGGCGTGCTGCAGCTGAAAAAAATGATCATTATATAGCGCGAAATTGCAGGTAAAAAAATATACATTCCGAGAATTCGAGACAATTCGTGGCGTTCGACGAAAATTTTGTTCGAAAAATAATCGCAAAAATTTGCGAGATGGAAAACGGCAAATAACTAACTTCACTATTCGGAATGATGGTTGATGTTGATAAAGTCAGCTAATTTCTTCGGCATGCACAACTTCTCCACCGAGCGCTCAAGAAGTTTAATTGAGGTTTATTTATCGCGCGGTTTCCTCGCCGCCAATGATGGCGAGAGTTTCGTTGCGAAATCGTTTTACATCATTTGACGACAATTTTCTTTTTCGCGCAAAATTTAAAGCTTAGACAGACTTATTTTCAATTTAATTAGTAAATTTTACACAGATATAAGTTGTTGACGTATTGACGTATTTAAAGATCCTGAAAGACTTAATTGGATTAAGCTATATTTGCTATTCACCACAGCATTTCTAATAGTGGCAGATTTTAACTGAATTTTAACTGACTTGACATCTCATTTTATAGAAACTCTTATAACTTCAAAATATTACATAATCAATAACACGAGAATAAAATATTATTATGTAACGGTGACGAGGTGGTTCAATCTATATCTCGCTGTGAGAAAATAAGAATTGACGAGAAGGTGGTACAGGCTGAAATCTTATTCAGCTGAACTCTTCTTTCTCTTGGAAGAGACGAAGAAGCGCGGATATACGCGAACCGTTATGTGCATTCCAACGGTACGGGCACGCGAAATTGATCTTCAAATTGGCCATTAGGGAAGTCTTCTGGCCGCATCGCGAAGATTGCGCAATGCGTCCCCGTAATTGAGAATAGAAGAAAGGATAAACGCGTCACCAATCTCCCGCGAGGGTTCAACCATGTCGTCACCATTACTTTTATTTCGACCGCCATGCATCTACAGTAGAAACGTAATGCTTGAAGTAGATTACATCCTGTTTACTTATGTTCCTAAATTTTTAAAATCTGAAGTTCTTCGAATTAACATTGAGAAATTTTTTTAATCGTTGGACGCTGATAAGTTACAATTTTTAAATTATAACTTAGTAAATTTTTATTTTTATTTTGAATATTTTGATATAATATATTATATACATGTGTATAATAAAAATAAAGTTTATTCATGTGTGTGTACGCTCTTTTTATATAAATAACAAAGTACTTACACGTGTAATTTTTTTAAATTAGACATTTATCTATAATATTTATCTATGATTTTATACTACAATTTTCTCTTTTCTTCTTTCGAATTTTCTATTGAAATACAATGAGATTGCACATCTTTCTCTCGAGAATTTTTATCTCGTAACTAGACAGAGAGGTACATCTAGTCAAGTCGAGAATAAGGATTGTCGAGGAAGTCAAGAATTTCCACTCACAAATGTGTGTACGTGTGTTTATGTGCTTCTGTGTGTGTATATTTTCCCAGCGGCTAAATGTCAATGTCGGAGCAGCACCTACGTGTTGTCCTTTCGTATAATATCCTGAGGCTGAAACCCGAAGTGTCTAGCAGACGCAAAAATTGCGCAATGCTAAGCACCTGAGCGTGCTCTCTTCCGCTTTACGTGCCGCGGGACACGCGACAAAGTCTCCGCGCGGTTCTTGTCAGTGACGTGCCGGCGGTAGTCGTGAATAATGCTCCGTATCCGGCGAACAGACGGAGACGACGTACCAACTAGACCAGTGTTTCTCGAGCGTCTTTTTCGACTGACACTCGGGACGACGTTCGGTTTAAGAATTCCGAATCTCTCGCAGGATGCGAACGTATACCTATAGATATCTCAGATACGTTTCGCATTTGAATGGACGAGCGTTACTTCGCGATCGTGCTCAACTTCGGAAATTGATGGAATTAAGACGCCCGTTGGAAAAGCGCGATGTTCATCCCGGATGCTGTAGGGATATTCCATAAAGTTTTCATTAATCTCGGAAGTATACGTACTTTCGTAAAATTTCAGTCCGCCTTTTCTTCGTGAGGATTCAAAGCGCGTAATTGCGGAATGTGCATTTAATGTTGAGGATTAAATTTGGCAAATTAAATTATGCGAATGATTTTTATAAAATTGTTAACCTTATAAAAAATAGATTACTCAGTTGAATTTTTGTTAAAAATTTTTACGGAAAAATTAACTTTAATAATTTTATTAAATGGTGAGTAAAAAATTGCGATTTTTATGATAGGTACCTTATACAACTTCTATAAAACTATATGTTTTTTCTCGACTTGAATCGTACGCTAATTATCGAAATAAGTATATCGGGCATTAATTAAAAGTCTAAAACATCAAAGAAACTTTCGCAAGTACGTTTGAACGTCGTTGCCACGTTTACCTTCAGGCACTATCTCGGGAAATTAATCGTTGCATGCGTTGCGGTCAGAATTTTTAACCGTCCAAAACCACCGATACGCGGTTGCCGATAATCGATTAAGCGCGATTTATCTGACTCAGCGGACGTACCTGTTATTAAACAAACCGGAAACCGTCCCGATCCTAGCGTTAATTTCGCAGGGACATTAAAAAGGGATCGCGGTTGAGCGAAATTTTGTGAGTGTCAAGAGAATCGTAAAATTCTTCCCACACATAATAATTTTATCACTTCATATGTGGATTCAATAATAATTGATGAAGTATTCTGTGCGCCATGTACAATTGCAATAAATAATAGTGTATTAAAGATTTGTCATGTTGGTTCATATGTCTTTTTATAAACAATATTTTTGGTATAAATATCTAATATTTTTATAAAAAAAATTAATGCTTTTTTAATATATATGTATAACAAATTATGAAATGCTAAATGATGTAAGTTTATTTTATTATTTAGAAACGTTCAATTAACACAGCTTATTTCGTAATGTCGATATATCGTTTAACGCAGATTACTGTAATTTAATATGATCGTGTATTATATCGATCACGAAAATTAACGCGTTATTAAAAGCAACAATCTTAATTATCAACTTTCCCTAATCTACTTTTTGTCCTTAATTCACCTCTTGCGTTCCTCGTAATTGCCACGATTGTTCTCTCCGAACGTTTTAGAAGACTCGTTTAACGGTTTACATAATTCACATGATGCATTTACTCCGCACGTGCCGAACGGTATACGGTGTTAAGCGAATTCACGTCCGATGCGATAACAGTACTCGCTAATTATATCTCATAATAATTCGTGCGTCACACACACACGTATACATTGTACATTGCTGAATCTATTTCATAGCTCATCATTTTCGTGGCGTTCCTGATTGCCCGCGCACCCTTAATCCACACAGACTCTCAGGATTATTTATCTTCGTTACGACTCGCAAGGCTTGACCCTAACTTGAGCGCGCTCTTAAATCAAAAAAGAAGAAAGAAAGAGAAGATAGAAAGTTTTCAACGCTAAAAGAGTGATTGTCGCCAAGAAAAGACCACGTTCTACCCCCCCTCTCTCTCTTTGCAATCTTCTCTGCTGGTATAGTCCTGGATTATCGCGCGGCGGATTATCGCAGCTCGCTTGACGCATCAGTATCGACTGGCCTGAACTTTCTCGGGAACTTTCTCGGTTACTTCCCTCGTTAGTCGACGAGTGCATATAACCGAGACACGGAGCTTCTTCTTTCCATTCTTTTTCGCCTTCAACCCCTTCGGTCTCCGCTGCTTTCTATCTCGTTTCCTTCACGGTGCGTGAGCTAAGCGCGTCCGTTAGCTAGAAACTAGAAACGTCGTTTCGTCTCGTTTCCTTCTCAACCCATCGCCGGCGTGTGTCAACCGGCCGTCTACCCGCGACTTTTTTCACCTTCTTTTCCTCCCGTCCGTTTTCTATATTCTTCGTAGCTTTCTCCTCTCTTTTTCTTTCTCCTCCTTCTCTTCCTTCTTCTTCTCCTGTACCGAATTCCGAATCGGATGGAAACTCGAGGACGGTCGGTGAACCCGAAGTCGCGATCGGAAAGTAGAATCGATCGTTCGGGGTTCCGATGGGAAATTATCGTCGGGAAATTGGTGGAATTGAGACAACGGAAGAGTGGACTTAAATCCGGGATATATACCACCACGGGGGTGCTGCTGGGAGTTTCGTATAGCTAGTAGTCCAGAAACGTATCGCTCGAACGAATCTGATCACTTAAAACCCCGATTATCAATGCCTCGAGGGTTCCTGTGAAAAAGAATCGCCTTTAAACTCGTCGAACGTTCGGTTATATAAGACTATATGTAGTATATACACGTCTAAAACGTAAATCACTTTCTCTCGGATTTGATGCCGCTAGACCGGAAATTAATCATCATGCGACGATCGTGCTCGCTCGCGCGACTCGAGCTCCTTCCCGCGACATGGTATCGCTCTCTTTTCTTCGTAATCCCATTTTCCCCTTCATCAACAGTGGCACTTCCTCTAATGGCGTCCCGAGAAAAAGATACTCAATTATTATGGTAAGCTACATTATATATTACGCGACAAGAAATTTTATTCTACGAATCTCTCCATAAAGTTAAGAAGCTGCCGAGCTTTAAAAATCTATCAAGTCCAAGACGATAATTATTAATGAGCAAGCTCTCTGTATACTCTTAGCCCAATGACAGAATAATTCAAAAATTATTAGCTGAAAAGAAGACAACGTTAATTCTTATGTGTGTGGGGGGGGGGGAGGAACGCATAAAAATATAAAATATAAATATAAAATATAAAATTAAGTTATCCGGTCAAATCTGTTTTTTTTCCACAAAAATAACAAGCCACATTTTTTAGGTCTTGAAAAATCGAGATAGAATTCGACACGACACAATTGAAATTAATCTGATTTGGAGAAATTATCAATCTGAATTTAAATATAACTTTGTTCTAATCTATAAATCAAAATGTTCTTTCTTTTACCTTTTATTTGTTTGTTAAATTTAATAATATGGAATTATTCACGTTCTTTTTTTGTTGTGGTTAGATTTGGTGCGCGACGTTCTGCTTTCTAATGATATACCGGTAGCGATTTTTCCGTCGTATTGTTTTAGGGATGTCCGCGCGCGATCGCGGACGAATCTAACGCCGATAAGAAAGCTATGACTGACGTCTTCATTGTTCGGCTGAAAATCCGCCGCCGGACAATGAGAGGCTATTCGTAGCCGGGGCAACGAGCAGAACAATACTTGTCGGCACAAATATTGCTCGTGCACCGCCGCTACTTTACGTTGGTTTCTTACAATGAAGTTCAGCAAGGCTGAATGCATTATAATCTTTGGGTTACTCGACGATAAAATGGTCCAAATCGAGTCACAAGACGCGTATAAAAAACGAAACGCAAACGTAGAATAAATTATTGCGGATATTAAAAACAAAAATAAAACAAATAAATTGTTTGATGAAATTTAAAGAAATTATTTGAAGGGCAATTTTATTTTACGATATTTGTCTATTTTTATATTGATTTTATTTGCATTTAAAACAAAAATATATAAATAAATCATTTAATTATTCTTTAATAATTTATTCGTATGCTATTATAAAAATTTTATTTTTAAAAAGTCAGTCTATGATTTATTGATTGACCTCAAAATTATGGAATTCTGAGAACGTGAGATGATTGTATAGACACAATATATTATCACGCATGTATAATGTATTAACACACGCACACAAATGATTAATAAAAGAAAAATTTATAAAAATATATCTCCTGTTACAGGCACACATGAACATGTATAACTCCGCGTAAATTTGTTTTATTTTATTGCGCGCATCATATATCACTCTATTTCTAAATTTGTGAGCTGTCCATATTTGTACGCGATCCAATATTTGCCGCCTGTCGATTGCCGTTTTGTAATTTCGAATGCACAACTTTCGGAAGGACAAATCGAAACGACGTGACGAAATTACAACGTTAAAATTCGTTCGCTTGTTTCGTTCGAACGCCTGCTCCGACGATTGCGATACTCTCTATGTCTGATTAATCATCACGCCGCGTACGGATATTGTTAAATTATAATTGACTCATTATTATGCGATCTCTCTTTCTCTCTCTCTCTTTTTCTCTCTCGTCTATAGGTACGCTAACGAATCGATTGATCTGAGCGAAACTATATATTGAAATTATTATTTACGAAGAATCACAACAGAACGGAACGTAACTCATTGAAGTCGACATTAATTAAGATAACGCAATTTGCAATTTTAAAGGATCGACGTGCGTTTGTGACGAAATACAGCAATATAAAATTAAATATTATAATGCAAGGGGCAAAAACGAAATTCCAACATGCTCGTGAACAAATTTTTAATAGGTTGTTACACTCTGCGATGTGAATTATGTGGCTTACACGTCGAACGATGATTACGTCAAAGTGAACTGTGAATTTTAATTAAATCGTGCGCGCGCGCTCAATGCGAAACGTGTGTGCTCGCTCAAGAATATGCGGCGGTTCGGAAAATGGTGCGTGTCGGAGATTTGATTGCTATTATGGAGGAGTGTGACTTTAACGGAGACGACACCATAGATACGGACTCCTTGGAGTTCGAGGTAAACACGACACACATAGTTTTACAGTTTATGAAAACCGTAGTAATAAAATCTACCTACGCAATAATAATCCATCTGGCGGCGATCACTTTCTATATTTGCTTACAATAAATTAGTCTTACTTGCGAAATGGAAATCTTGTAACGTAATGAAATTATCTTAATATTGCGTCACATATTTCTTAATCAAGTTATATCAAAGATTTCTCGTAATAAAAAAATTGACAAGATATTTTTTAGATATTCTTACTTATTGATATTAACGTATGTTTATATAATATTATTTATTTTATTTATATCATATTATATATATTTGTAATATTAATGTATCACATTCTTCCATGTTTTTAAAGGCTACGCAGTTGCCGACATGCCCCAAAAAGTTGGACTTGTGCAAGGCAGGCTTATCAAGGGTCCCCGACAGCGCGATTGCTTTCCCAGCAATAGAGGAGCTCGCATTAGGATGCAACCAGTTCACTAACGTTGATAACAATCTGAAGCTTCTGCACAGGTACACTTTCTACATCCATAGCACATTAATAATACAAAAAAACTTATTTAGTTCTTTCATTCGGTTTTCATGACTTCTAATTTTCTCCTATCATTGCGCGATTAAAAAAAAGTTAAGTAGTGGCCGAATACCCTCCGACTTTAATTTAATTTAGAGATTAATAAGAAAAAGAACTGATAAGAAAGACAAAAGGAGAAATTAAATTAATTCTTGCGGAATATCGAGAGTAATTAGAACGCGGATGGATTAACCTTCTTCTTTGATAAGAGTAATGAAAAGCGTATGAGTATCCGCACAAACGCGGCGAGACTGGAGGGAAACTTTAATTGGTAGTTAATTCGTAACTCACCATTCCTCTACACAGGTTTCCCAAACTTCATGCCGTCCATCTGGAGAGCAACGATCTCCACAGAGTCCCGAGGGAACTGCTGGAGCTGCCCGCGCTGACCTACCTTAATCTCTCGGACAACAAGATCGAGATAATTCCAACTGATATCTGCCGGCTGATCAAGTACGTGTATAACTTTATACTTACGTATTTATCTACCTGTTTTGCCTGTAAGAAAAATAGATTAAATTAATAATCCCCACTTAAATGGAAGAGATCTTCTCGCTTGTTTATTCTCCATTATCAGAAGAGATTGATGCTTATCAGACATGCATAGCAGATATCTGTAAGATCGTTTTATCTGTGTTATATCACTTGTTTCTTCTTTAAGTAGACTTTGATTAAAGCATTGTGATCGATCGTGCTTTTTATCCTAGAGAGTGTTATAAGAAAACATGCTCGTGATAATCGGCTCCTTAAGAATCCTGACTCGTTTCTTTCCAATTATTTCTTTATTAGCGGTCACTGCAACGGGATATATATTTTATTACACATTGTCAGCACGGAGGGTCGTATGCATTAATGTGCCCGTGGTTAAATTTTCCCTTCGTATAACCTGATTTATGCGCGTCGATCTACGAGTACAATTAATTACCAACACATTAATCACGCGCGCTATTGTCGATCAGCGCTGATAACGGGCTCGTGTGGAGAATCAACGCGCGTGATAATGATCGAATAGTGCTGTTAATTCTCCGGTTTCCCGAAAAACGTACGACGGCTGCCGATATGAGAACTCGAGAAACATATAATATCGATTATTGAAAATTGTACAATACATCAAAATGATTTTAGTCCTTCCGTTCTCCGCAAATGGAGAGTCATGTATTGAATAATTAAAGTATTGTATAGCCAAAATGTATAAATTTCTTTGGAAATGAGTTCTAAATGTGTCCACTATAGTCATTGTTTCTTCAATTTATCAAACAAATTTTTAATCATTAAACAAAAATAAAAATAATTAAATAATTATTAGTTGCATGATAACATAAACACCATTTTGCTTCCTCATAGAGGAAGCTTTTTTCTTCTTCGTGTTACATTCTTTGTCCAATTTATAAGACTATGTAATTTGTGCTTTAGAATACTTCAGCATCATTGTGTTCGAGATATTATAAAGATCTCACGAAGAAATGATAAGTTTCTTAGTTTCGCGCAACTTTAAGACAACGCAAAAATTTGATTTTGCGAGGGGGGAGCGCACAATCGAGACGCAGATTACGTAAAGTTTCTCGAAAACCGCTTTCCACCGACCGGAAATGAGGATGCCGAGGGGGGCGGAACTACGGGGTGTGAACACGACGATGTCGCTGCACGCGCGCACACACGCATGGAAGGTAAAAGTGCTTCTCGCACAGGTTCGCCGGTGAGCTCAAAGACGAATTTAGTCTTGATGATCATTACGGATAGGAGACACCCCTTTCTGCCCCTCACCCACTTTTCCGAGATGGTTATTTAGATAAACGAAAATCTCCGTTTAACCGCCATCAGGGGCATAATCGACGCAAGTTAATGTAGCTTTAGTGCATCCCTGACCTCTTTTTCTAAATCTAAACAGAATCTACACAATGTTAGAAGATACATCTGATGTCTACGATATTCCTTATCTAAATTCTGAAATATTATTTTTATTTTTCTCAATACCGCCAAGCAATTTTCAATTTATTTTGCAAAGAAACAAGCGGACTGCGTCTCTGATTGAATCCACGCGTTTCTACATTTCGCGTTTCTACATTTGATTGAATCCACGCCTGCTTCCTAAATATTTCCATTTTCTAGAAATATAATTTCATAGATATCGTAAAATTAAAAAAAAAAACACCAAACTCTACGTAAACACAAAGAATTGTATTTGCCTAGTTAATATATTAGTATTACTAGAAATTACGAAGACGAATATGAAATTGAATGCTTGTTTTTCTCTCGAAACGAGTCTTCACGCGCCGATGCTTTCGATTACGAACCACAGCGGCGTGGCGCAGTATTTCTGGAAATTTACGTTCGTTTAAAATTACGAGGGTCTCGCGAGATCTAATTGTCCGGGATGAAACACTCGCCAGGCCAGACATAAGTTTCATAGACATTCACCTCTTCTTGGCTCGCGTGCGCCGGTTTCCACCTGAGCCTCGCCGTCTCGCGCCACTGCCTCGACGTACGACTCCTGCATGGTGTTGCCTAACCCCGTTCCACCGCAGGAAGAGTCGGGGCACTTTAAGGCAATTTTGCATGATTCACTTTCGACGATCGTGTCAAACGAAGCGCCCAAAAACGAGAGAAAACCGAATCTGAATTTAAGATTATACGGCTATAGCGCGATAACGCGAGTGCTTCCGTCGTTCCGGGCACAGTTGACCCAGATATGAGAACAAAAGGTTCTCCAAAGATAAAAGACCTTACGACGAGGATCATAAAGACTTGGATCTTTATAGGTTTTCTCGTATAATTAAATTCGCTTTTCATTTAAACACACTCGCTGATAACGCAGTTAATTCCCTTGTGCTAAAATCGTCTCGCTATTCATACAATATAATAATGGCATTATTACGTCGGCTTTTGAACAATTTGAATGTCCAAAATAGTTCTGAATTAAGCGTATTAAAGCACAAATATTCCTGAAATTATCCTGCGTCCCGGAATATTCAGGCGGATTTCGACGGATGGGCATTTGTGTCGCCCACATATCGCGCATTATGCTTCAAACGGCATAATTTGGCGACGTTATTCACGCGGAATTAAGGTATTATATGTAACGAGGATTTCACCGGCTAGGCCGACCATCGCTGATGTACTTACGGTCTAAGCCAAGCCACGGCGCATTATCGCTCGGTCCCGCTTCGTACACCGCGGCAGACAATTTCTGTTCTGTTACATCAGAGTGGTCAGCCAACCCATCCTCGGTTTTGCCTCCCTCTTCTTCCCTCGCCACAAGACGGTATCCTCAAGAGGAATAAGTTCGCCTTTCAACCGACCTCTTTAGTCCTCGGAAGAGCCGCCGCGAGTGTGCATCTCCGGCCGCGAAAATCGTGCCGCGAAAAGCCGCGGAGATCGCTTCCGAGTCGCCGCCGGAAATCCCGTGGTCGAGGAGATGGTCGGCGAAACTTTTCAGTCGATTAAACTCCTTAAAGTCCGCGCACGTCCGTGGGATCAGTGTTAAAAATCGGATCGTTGTGTCGGAAAAATCTCAAATCTGAGGAAATTTAGGTCTCACCACGCAGGATACTTTACGCGTTCGATGGTGAAAGTTTTTTGCATGTGTGGCGTACGATTCACAATTTACAAAATTCGCCTCGTAAAGTGATAATATCGTTCGCAGCGAGGACGTAATGTCCTTTACAGTGAGCCAAGATGTTCCAGGACTTTGCGGCATTCGGAGAGAACGTAATATTGAGGAAAAAATCGTTAATATTGAGGGATTTTTAACATCTATACAGTATATCATTGTGCTTTTATATAACGCGTCTTTATTCAATATAAAAAATTTTACAAAATAAAACATTATAAAAACTAATGTAATAAAACAAATCATGCCAGATACTTGTGGCGAAAAGTTTTAACATCTAAATATTTCTCTACGCATGTATGATATATTATGAAAACGACAATAGAAGAAAAGAATTCACAAAAATGAAATCTGTGGAATACGTATAAAACGAGTATATTCTTCGAACAATATTGCTTGATAACAATCATATCTACCGAGCGTACCGAAGAAAGTACTTCGGTACTTGAACACTGCCTCGCTCTTGAGTGAATGTGTGCGCAGCAACATCACAAAGCAAGAAGTGCCAAACCAGGTGAGAAATAACGAGTGCACATTCTAAAATAAAGCGGCGATAGCTTCATAGACGCTATTAATATCACGATTACATATTTACGATCTGCCACAATCAATATTTATAACGTTTTAATTTTTTCGCACCGTATTTTTATTCGTAATCTCTGCAATTATTATTTTTTCAATTATTGTCGGTGTTATTTATTGATAACTTATACACAGAATTATTTAAAATATTTTGCAATCGTGAATATTCATTTAAATCTTTTCGAAATATTTGTCAGTTCAATATTCCTGTACTTTCTCCTTTTTATATTACTATAAGGATACGATGTTTTAAGTATTCCTTTAAAACTTTTTTAATTTGTGAAGTCTTGAATTTTTAATTGCATGTATATCGCGAAAACTATTAACATCTTCACGTTTTTTTGGAGGATCAATTACAAATTGACTTAATGATTAAGGTATTAAACAAAAAGAACATGCAAAAAATTTTGTTAAGGTATATTATATATACTTAATTAGGTCTCAACAACAAAATAAAAATTTCAAATTTTATGCCAGATTAAACGTGTTTATTGATAAGAACCGCTACTTCTCTTTGATGGAAAAATCGAAAGTCTGTCCGATGACACAGATGCTTACTGCAACGAAGGTTTTCACTATAATTCGAAACTTTCTACTCAAGTGCACATCCTGTGGGCGGCTCGCTCGTTTAGGTTCACCGACTCGCGTGTCCGAAGCTTCGGGATACGATTCACAGTAGCTAAAAACTACACTGCTACTACGTCGCAAAAACTATAATTTACGAATGAACTCTTCCAGATACAAATTCTTCCTTTATTAGTATCTTAAGAAAAAATTATCAAGAATTTTCTAGAAATAATTTTATCAAACTATCCTGCGAAAAATAAACGAGTCGAAACTCTTTTATTTTATATTATATGCAGTATAATGATATTTTTTGCCTTTTTCAATTAATTTATATTTGTGTAATACATTTTTTATACGGTATCAAAATTTTATAATTTATAGTACCAAAAATAAAAATACATTAATTGTAAGGAAAACAAACGAACTTAGTTAAATATGAGAAGAACATAAATTAAGCGTACACGTTAACTTAAAATCAAGTTAGGTTCTTTGGTTCTTAAATAAAAAAATAATAACTAAAAGTTATACTAAAAATATTAACTTTTAATAACACCTGAGTCTGTTAATTTCTTCGATGTAATCTTTACTTATTAAACATAACATCATCACTATGTTGCAGTTTGAAAGAACTGATCCTTGACCGTAATGCCATCAAGAACCTACCGGATGAAGTGACACGGCTGAGAAACCTGAGGAATATTTCCCTTGTCGGAAATTTACTCAACACCGTACCATTCTTTTTCAACATGCGAGCTCTCACTCTGACAGTAAGTTAGACTATCTTCCATAGCGTAATAAATAGTTAATAATAAATTACGCTTAATGCCAAGAACTCTTTATGTGATCTATAAGTTGATAAGAATTGTACGAGGCAAGATGTAAATTGATAAGTTACTTCTGACAAAAATTCAAGATATGTTTCTTTAGAATTTTATATATCATGTAACACAGAACACGTTTGAAAAAAAACGTAAATTATAATGTATTAGGTGCATACAAAAATATTATGAATCTTAGATCACAGATGTCTGAAATTGATTTGATGTTGAATAGATAGATTATAAAGCGATAAAGTTTACTAAACTTCTAGTAAAAGTAACACTATTGTAAGCTTCTAGTGCGTGAATTCTAAGCTGCTTTTATTATTGATTTGTTCAATTCGTCCTTGAACCTTATAGCTTAGCTTAACTATTCACACGAGTCTGACACATAAACATTTCATTACTGACTATACCTATTATTGATTATACAGGCTACGACAAAAATGTGTTTTACTTGTAATATTGTGTCGCTTTATTCGAAAATAAAGCGACACAATATTGCAAGTAAAACACATGTTTTTTTCATGGCAATTTGGATAAAAATATCCAAAAGATTTTTATTACATTGTTATTAATATCTTTTAACTACTTAACTCCTTTAACTCCTATTAAATCTTTACGGTTAAGATAGCTTGTAATAATAGAATTAGCTATATATCTTCCTAGATAATTTATTTTTGAATTAATTTATGACCCAGTTTTCACTGGGTACCAAAAAAATTATTATAGACTCATCAATTGTTCCCCTCCACGGAAATCTTTAGTAAAAGGCGAAAGATTTATTCGTGTATTGAAGGGAAACCAGAGTATTGAATTGAAGTCATAACACTCCTTATATACACAAGAGACCGAATTTTACTTACGAGAGACATTCTGACCTGATAGACCTCTCTCGGCCATATCTAGAACTAAACGTTCAGTAATGTATAGGGTGTCCCACTTTAAATGATCACTCTTCTCCAAAATTTTTATTTTCTTGCAATTTTAGAAGAAAATGTTTTAGACAAAAGTTGTATAGTTTGGAGGGGAACAAATAATGGTGAAATCAATTTTCGAAAAAATCTAGTTTTGAGGATTACGTGAAAATTATCTTCATTTTTTGTTATGGAACACTCCATTTTTTATAACAGAATTTTGTAGCTGATGTTGAGATGTTTCCAACGATCTATAATAGTTAATATTTTTGTTGAGAACTTGCGGAGATATAATCGTAAAGTATCAGAAAATCATATCTCCGCAAGTTTTCAACAAAAATATTAACTATAATTATAGGTCTTTCAAAACGTCTCACATCTGCAGCTACGAAATTCTGTTATCAAAAATAAAGTGTTCCATTCAAAAAATTGAATGATTTTTACGTAATCCTGAAAAATTGATTTATTTTTAAATTGATTTTGCTATTTGTTCCCCTCCCCTTAGTCTGAAACATTTTCTTCTAAAATTGAAAAAAATAAAAACTTTAGAGGGGTAATCGTTTACAATAATGTTTATAATAAAACATTATTATATGCGCATGGGCTTTTAAATTTAAAATAAGTTCTAATTACAAATACAAAAGCAAATATTCTTGTTTAATTAACTTTTTTTATATAATAAAATGTTGATTCTCTGAATTCTATAAATCATGGCTTTTCAAAATTTATCAAATTTATTTATTTACATGGAGTTCTTAGCAAGTAATCGTAACATGTAAAATATAATATAAAGTATTATTCAATTATTATAATTAAAAATAATTTGTTTTTAATGTATAGTAAGATTACATTAACTTAATTAAAATTATAATTATGTTATAACATACGATCATGTGTATTTTTAAAGTATTGTATTATTAAAAAATAAATCATACATTCCTTGTAAATTTATGTCTTATCTGAAAATATTTAATAATAATGCAATATAAGATATAAAGAAAATAATCCAACATTCTGTTGCTAAACATTAATGTTTATACTTGTATATAGCTTTAAGCAAACTACACAAACAAAAATTTATCTTATTGTGTTGTCAGTGTAGCTTAATAGAATAATTTACTATGCACTTGCATTACAAATTAAAAATAATTTATTATAAACATTAATGTTAGTCATATTAGTGAAATATCATGTATAATACTTATACATGAAGATATGATTTAGAAAATAATGATAACACCATATAACTTACTATCAATAGTTGCTACAAGAAAGAAAAAATATTTGTACCTACTAAAATTTTTATTTTACTTGTAATCTAAAAAAACAATATTATTAATGATTTATTTAATAATTCAGTTTAATTTACATCATTTACTTGTTTCAAATCATTTATTAACACTATCTATTTAATAAAAGATTACTTTTATAATACATTACAGTTAATAATATATAAATACACAATAACGTTCATTGAGAATCGATGTCTAATATTTTATATTACGTTGTGAAATAATACAGTTATGATAGAAACTTGATGATAGACAAATACATAAAAAGAATGTTCGTAAATAGGATAATCTCTCCGTCATTGCTTTAGACAATACTTTAAAAATACACATGATCGTATGTTACATAATTATAATTTTAATTGAGTTAATGTAATCTTACTATACATTAAAAACAGATTATTTTTAATTGTAATAATCAAATAATACTTTATATTGTATTTTACATGTTACCTGCTACAAACTCACAGAACTTGCAACTCGCCCATTGATATTTGACTATACCAGACAGCCCAGACAGCATTGAGGCTACGGTCAATGTGACGCTACAAATGCTTCGAAGCATTCCTCTTCTCTTTTCTTTCAATGAAGAAAGAAAGAGAAGAAGAACGCTTCAAAGCATTTGTAGCGTCACGTTGACCGTAGCCTGAGTTGTCATGAATCATGGTAATAGGGATGCTATGCCTATTATATATTTCAGTCCTAGAGGAAATTACTCGGAGAGCCATTATCGTAAACACCTATGATAATCTATTTTCCTAGATAATTTAATTTTGGATTAATTTATGACCCAGTTTGCACCGGGTACTAAAAAAAATTGTTATAGACTCATCAAGTTGCTCCCCTCCACGGAAATCTTTAGTAAAAGGCGAAAGATTTATGCGTGTATTGAAGGGAAGCCAGAGTATCAAGCCCAACTTATAACACTCCTTATATACACAAGAAACCGAATTTTACTTACAAGAAACTGTCTAACCGAATGGACCTCTCTCGGCCACATTTACAACTAACACAGCATCCAATTCTTTACAGTCCTTACATGTGACCTTCACATGTAAGGTTGTTCTTTAAAATAAGTTTTCAATCACAAAAGCAAATATTCTTGTTTAATAAAATTTAAAACAAAGAGAAAAACATATTGCTGAAGTTTTTCTGTACATTTGTTTATTAATTAATTATTTATTAGATTTTTTAAAGATAGCAAAATTTAGATTCTTTGAATTTTACAAATTATGGCTCCGCAAACTTTTTCAAATTTTTATTTTTATGATAATTCACAGGAAGTTCTGTCGAAGACAGATCACGGAAAATCTTATAAGGATGAGAAAACTAATCATAGCAATTTGCACAAGATCAATCTGAGGAACAATCAGCTGAAGGGAAACATAATTTTGGGAAATTACGGTGTAAGTTTATAATTACTAAATTTTTATTTTGTTTTATTTTCATATACTTGTTTTTTCTTTCTAATTCATTAATTTATAAATATAATAAAGCGCTTTTTCGAAAAAAGTAGGGTTAAGAAATAATTAATGTCAACTTGACATTTATTTTCTTTTTCTCTTTTTGCGTACAAAGAATCTGACGCATCTGGACGTGAGCGAAAATAGCATTGAAAAATTGGACATCAGTGCTTTGCAAGAATTGAGAAGCGTACGCTGCGGACGAAATCATTTAACGGAATTAACACTATGCGGCCGAAATCTTGTATCACTTATCGCTGGAAACAATAGTGAGTGTAGAATTTCATATACATTGTGACGAAATGTATAATGTACATATATTTTTTATTGATCGTTTAATTTTAATATATCGAGAAAGAACAAGTAAAAGCATTAAATTAGAATCAAAATAATTATTTCTTTTTTTTATAGAATTGAAGAAACTAACCGTCGAACCTGTGCCAACTAATTTGGAGCATCTGGATGTCTCCTAGTGAGTGAATGCAATATATATCGACATTAAATCTAAAAATTATGAAATATTATTAACTAATCTTAAAAATTATTAATCGCTCCATGAAACTCTATCTTGAATCTATTTTGTATATTTTAAGTTCTCTTATTGTTTTTTTTTTATTCTAGTACTACTTACTACTTTAGTTGTTTTAGGCTAAAGACGAAAGATCTAAAGATAATCTGCAATTTATTTAATACACGCTGTTTAATAGCAATTAAATACATTTTAGCAAGTCATTTAATATGTCATTTAATAATATATTAGTAGATTTTAGAATGTTTTTTTATTATTTAATCTATTTTTATTTTACGTGAAACCTGTATTTGTTTTTTACTTCTCTCAGCAACAATTTAGACGCATTACCGGAATGGACGACTGAACTGCCAGCATTGCGCGTCCTTTTCGCATCACACAACGCTCTCACGGCTCTCCCGGACAGGTTGTTGTCGCAACCCTCGAGACTGGAAGTTCTCCATCTGCCTCACAACCGACTACAAGCCCTACCACCACCCAGGAGACCATTGAATATCGTCCATTTAACACTTCAGGGCAACATGTTGACCACATTGCCAACCAGTTTTTTCGCGAACACCGAAAAGTAAGATCGACCGTATAGTTTCATATATATATATATATATATAATTCAAATTTCGCTGATAAATAAATCCATATTTGCGTTTTAAAATTATGACAAGAACACACAATAACTGTAATATATCTTATTTATATATGCAATAATTAATCACATTATCAGATCTGAAAAGAAAGATGTTCTCAAAACACATATTTAACCGTCGGAAATAAAGTTACGGAATGGAGTTACTTTCATCGTAAATATTTTGCTCGCAATAGAGTTTAGACTTCGAACTCCTTTCCAGGATGAAAGTTTTAAACCTCTCCAACAATCGGCTCTCCGAACTTCCGTATCGCGAAGAGGCCGGCAAAACTCACCAGGGATCGCACACCTTGGAGAAATTATATGTCACGGCAAATTGTCTGACCGATACCGCTCTAGATGCTCTCGCCAAGTTTACGTTTCTGAGAGTTCTTCATATCGCTTACAACACCCTGGACACGCTTCCGGAAAGGTGAGCCTATTCTTCTTTGTAAAGGATACGGGGAAAAACAACGATAATTCTATATCGGCTATCAGATAACAAAAATAACGGACGCAAGATACGCATATATAAAAAACAAAAAAGATATTTCAGCAAACTAAAAGTATTATTTGAGTATTGATATGGATAAGATATTCGAAATAATTTTATGACGTTTATCATTAAAATTGATGCGAAATTCTGCAGTTGCATAGCTGCGTGGGGCGATCTGGAAGAACTGGTGTTGTCCGGAAACCGATTGCAGTATCTTCCGGATAACGTGGCAAATCTACGACATTTGCGCGTGCTGCGTGTGCATTCTAATCGGCTATTAACGTGTCCCACCTTCAGTAGAACAACGTCCTTGAAGGTAAGATTCTAGATACAAGGCGTACTAATGTCATTTGTATCAAATAATTTGCATAAGTAAGGCGCGACTGATTGCAATCCAAACTTTCATTATATTCTTTTATTGATTCTTAAAAATATTAGTTAATTCTATTTACATATATAGAGTTGACTTGAGACAAGCGGAAAATTGCAGTAATTAGTTCTTTGAAACTTTATTAAATATAGATATAAAATATATATATAAGTAAAGAATATATAAGTATATTTTATAAAAATGCATAAAAGCTGAAAATCAAGCTAAAATAGAAATACGTGAAATTTTTAAATATTTTTTTCTCTTTTTTTCCCCATTTTTTTGTAGCTTTGTTTTATTATTTGAATTTTTAAATCATAAAAAATTGTATTTATTTATAACTGAATTTATTATTATATATATATAATATCAAGGTCTTATTTTCGTGAAATATATTTTTGTTATCACAGAACAATTTTAATAGAATAATTCTGTAGTAACGTATAAATATACTTTATAAAACTACAATATTTGGAAAGTGACTGTTTTTATAAATAACATGTGTCAACGTAGAAAAATATAAATACAAAGGGCAATAAAAAATATTAATAATACATATAGCTGAAAAATAAAAGCATAACAAAATGAAATATTTATTTCGTCCAGGTGCTGGACATGGCGCACAATCAATTGGACAGGGTAAATCTGGCCACGTTAGTACCACCGCAACTGCAATTTCTCGATATATCCTGCAACTCTCGACTGCACGTGGATCCGCGACAATTCCAAGACTACCGATCCCAAAGACCGATATCATTAGTGGATGTGTCTGGACAGAACAGACCCAGTCTGCCATCTCATCCGCATCAACAAGAAATCGTTGCGGCGGAAAAGAATACCGAACAACCATGGCGATTGGGTTTCTCGGAAACTGCCGGTTCGCGTGAAAAGTAGGATTATTTATTTATATGTATTTATTTCCTCAAGATAGATAAATTGCAAAGGATAAATAGATAAAAAGACACTATTTACACTTATTGAAAGAAATTTATTTTTACAAAAAATATCACAATACTTATACTTATTTCCTGCGAAGCAAATAACTTTATATTAAATTGTGCATTTCGACAAGCTGGAAATCTCATATTTGCACATATTTCCCAAGGCTATACATTTCCCAAGTGCGAATGCCGTCCTTTTGTAACATCGAGGGTCTGTTCGGCATATTCGACGGTGGTTCCAACCAGGAGGCACCTAGCGCCCTTCAAGAAATGATCCCTCGTCTCCTGCTGGAAGAACGAACGATCCGAGAAACATCAAAAGAATATTTGAAATACACCCTGCTGTCGGCACATAGGGAGCTCAAAGAAAAGGGCCAAAAGTACGGCGTAGACGCAACTCTGGTTCACGTAGTAAAACTGCCGTCGCAGCAAGGATATCCAAAATCCTCGACCAAATATTCTCTGAGAGTGGCTTCTACCGGAGAGGCCAAAGCTGTTCTCTGTCGAGCCGCGGGTCCCTTGACCTTTGCCAAGTTGAAGAAGGCTCAAACAGTTAAGAACCAACTTGGTAATGCTGCCATGTTTCCATTAGTGCTGCCTGATCCGATATACGAGGAAGTAACGCTGGAGGACGACGATGAGTTTGTCATAGTCGCTAATCGGAGATTATGGGAGGTCCTGAGTGTCCAGGAGGCTGTGAGGGAGGCCAGAGCCGAGGCCAGTCCTGTTCTGGCCGCCAAAAGGCTTCAGGATTTGGCGCAGGCTTACGGCGCGGAGGACAATTTGAGTATCATCGTCGTCCGATTGGCAGGACCAAGTCCGGGCGATATGGATCAGCTCATGCGTGAGCTCAGACATGCCGTTGGTAAAAACAGGAGCCAAAACGATAGCGTGTGTCCTTGTCCTTGTTGCGTGCCGCCAGCGGCACATAAGCCACCGGCTGCCTGCTGCTGTCACGCGAACGAAGGCTATTATCTTAATGGCGTGTTGAAGAATATTGTAGGGAGGTGAGGGAAATACACATATGCTGTTCCAAATTACGATGAAAGATAAATTGATATCATGAATTTGTACATCAAAACATCTAATAATAAGATAAAGTAATATTTATACCAAAAAATCAATATTTATACCTTCAAACTTTCTGATAATTAATTATATGTTTTATATTCTATAATTCTATATTCTGAGTCTAAGCATTTAAATAATCATTTTTTTTTATCCTGAAAGAAATTTTGCCTTACACATTTTTATTGCACAACAATACGTCAATTAAAAAGTATCGATTAGAATTAAGATCTTAATTTTTGAAATTATTACAATTATCTCCTTTATCGGAAGTTTAAATTTCTTCTTGTTCTTTTTACAAAAAATTATGTATGTAATTTTTTTACTAGAACAATTGAGAACTGAGAATTTAATTATTTCTAAAGAAAAGTTTCGATATATTGCTATAAAATTTATTTCACGGCATTTGCAGATCCAATAAGGTACACGGTTCCGGAAGGTACTTCAAGAACTCCAGATCGACGCAGGAGAACGAAAGTCCTCCATACAGAGACGACCGCAGTTCGCCAAGTGGGCAGTCCGATCAAGCCAGTGACAGCACTTTCAAGTCTCGTCATCCATCCGGAAGGATGTGGTCCGGAAGTGCGGCTGCCAGGGCGACAAATAAGGCTCATCAAAGTGTTCTCATGCAGGAAAATGGTCTTCGAAAAGTAAGTCTTCTTACTCGAACTTCTTTGTTGATACTCTTGTGCGAAAAAATATTTTTACAAAATCGTACGTTGGCAAAAAATGCTAAGGTGGTCTTACTTTTTATTGAGGCAGCAAATGCAGCAATAAAATTGGTGACAGTTTAATTCTTTTATGTTCAATCAAATATACACACACAAGTTTAATTATAAGTAAGGAATATAGACGTAAGGTGTAGAAAGCATAAATGATTTTTTTTTATATTCTTTATTTCTCAGGCATCACCTTGCCTTCCTACGCAAGAGGATGCTATCTCGGAAAGATCCAGCGCACTCAGCGAGGAACAATTTCGTTGCTGGGAATATATGCTCGAGCAGAACACTCAACTGTTATTCGACAAAGAGTTGGACACGTTAACGAAGGCGCCGTTGCATCGCGGCCAGTCAAGGTCGACGCCGCAGCTGGGGAGCAATCTGCCCTTCCTGTCGAAGAGGTTCGGCAGCGCCCGATCCTTCAACCCTTCGTTACCACGACCGCCGATGGTCCGTTTCGGCAGCGGACGAAGATTGCTGAACGGCGGACCAAACGCCGCCTACTTCGGCAGCCTGCAAAGGCTGATGCCGTACAATCTCGAGTATGACTTCGCCGTTATCCAGGAGAGAAACGGCATGGACTCGTTGGAGCAGGATGCCACGAGGATGCAGCAGTATTGGGGAGTTGCCACCACGGAGCTATAGATGAGGATCTGCATGCAAAGATACTAGGAATAAGGTAGAAGTGCAAAAAAGAAAAAAATCAACAATTCGGTACTAGATGTCACCTAAATGTGATAACGTTTATGTAAATATTTTGAAGAAGTTTCCTTTTTGTTTTATGCATAATGTAATATGCGAGTGTCGTGCCAATGCGGAAAGCATATGCAGCTTTCATATCATTGTCACCGTATCTGATTGCGGAGTATAGTGTGGAAATTCGTCGCGTCAAACTATTTACAGATTAAGGCGATAAATTAATTTGCACTTACTTATCAACAATCCAATGTAACCAAAATGATTTATCGTGGAAGGCTCGACGGTGCAAAGTAATTACATCTCTGTACTCTAATTAACATCAGCTGACAGAGTAATTAATGGAATACAATGCGACGGAGCGAAGAGCTAATCGTCAACAAACGCGCGGTAATATCGATCGTGTTGATAACAATGGCACCGCCAAGATAAGCTATGAAGTTCCTCGAATCTTGTGCAAGGAAAGACGGCGAGATTTGTACCGCTCACTTCGGTAATTCGCTCGTTTATTGCAGCTGATACGCGTGCAATAAAGGAACGGCGGAAACCACTGTGCTGCCTTTATGCTACACAAAGCTCGCCTTATTTCTTTATAACGGTAGACACGCGGAAGATCTATATCTGCTTTATTGCGGAACGACTTTACGACGCTGAGTGACTCCGCCGTAGAAAATAAGCAATCGAGGAAAATTTGTTTCTTATCTTGTTAGAGACTAATTTAAATATTTTAAAATTCTTATCTATTCTTTTTCTATTAATGCATTGTTACGATTTGATCATACCCGCCTCCTTCCCCTCCCCCCCCCCAAAAAAAGAGATCTCTTTACTTTGGTTTAACTGTTAAAAAACATACAAAATGCTTCCGGATCTAGTATTAATTGTGCAAATTAAGAATCTAAATTGCATTTCTATTTATTCCTTTTAACGTATCGATTCTTTTTGCACAGATCTTTATACGTTATCTCGCAAATCTCAATTACATATAGCTCGTTGCTCCATATTTTTATGTTTAGCATGTTTAGTATTAGACATCGTTGTGCTTCGTATTCTTTTCTTACAAAGTTTAGAAATATCTTTTGTACATAATTAAATATTACGTGATAAGTACAATTTAATATATCTCTGATGTTGTGACACATCTACGATAAACTATTATACAATACCAAGCAACACGTGATACCATTGACGTGTGATCTCTCGTGCTTTCAATTACAACATGTACATTACGTGTTGATGTTTGGCTTACGATGTACAGAGTGTCTTTAATGAATTACATCACCATTTGTGCGATGATTCTGTGTGAAATTTTAAACATGTTACATTAATCAAAATATTGAATCGTTATTTTATAAAAATAAAAGTTTAATATAATCGTATATTATGAAGAATTGTAATAAGATATTTGAGTCAACAATTCTTACAATTCTTCATTCCATCGATTCTTCTCCAAATCTGCTATTTTTCTGTAATAGTTTATGATTTAAATATTTTACATCATTAATTCGTTTATTGCAGCTGATACGCGTGTAATAAAGGGATCGCGGAAATCATTGTGCAGCCTTTATGCTACACAAATACGATGACCAGTAAGTGAAATTCAGCGTTTATAGAAATTCTATTTGACCACAACAATTGGAGGTTGAACACACTGTATATTTACAGTGTGTTCAACCTCGGAAGAAAGATTAAGTCGTATCACATGGGTGATCAAAGAGCATGCTTCCGAAATGAATTTCTTTTCCTTCGCAGTCCCTATAATGCGTCATTTGAGAATATTTCATCCCTCTCCGTAATCGGAATTATGCTCTTCGATGAGAAAAAATCACGCGAAGGAAATAAGTGTAAAGATATTTTTTTATTTTTTTACGTAATATAGAATACCAGACGTCTAATGGACATCTAATGGATGTTTTGCTCCGTATGTGTCCTGGGAGAAAGTATGTTTCAATAAGAAGCTTATATTTGTTTGAAATGCAAAAGTTCTTCAATCGCAAAACAAGTTATGTATTTGAAAAGAGCAATTTATAAAAGAAAATTATTCTAAATTCTAAATTCATCGATATGATATAAAAACAGAAACTGATTATTTAATATTCGATATAAACTGAATCTGCAAAACAAACTGGGTATCTGATAAACACAAATAGTGAAGCCCTTCAAATGTATCAAAAATGCTGTTATCGGCACACTTTCTCCAGTGTACCTCAAAACTGTACCTGAGGCTGGACCAAATAAATCATGGCACGCAGTGACCCATTGTTGTCAGAGCAAATAAACTATACATTGCAAATGGTGGCGCATCCAGAATTTAACGAAAACATTCGGCATTTTTTTTATGCATTTCAAATTTTGCGTTTGAAACTTCAAATATTTATACAATTTCTTAAATGTTTAAAATTGATATGTACACATTTTGAAGACGGAATATTGATCTCGTGACTTATTCATTTGTTTATTTTTTATTCTTGCTTAATTTGTCCTCTCAACCGCAAGCACAAGTAATCGAAAGCATCGCAATTTTCTTTTTTCTTTCTTATTTCGTCAAGTTTCAAGGGACAAGGGACAACTAAATTCCGAAAAAATTGCGCGAAAGACAAAAATAAATTATTAAGGGAGAGAGAGAGGTTTGTAACGAGGATCCTGCAGTAGAACTCGCCTGAATCCACCACTAATTCTAAAACACACCCCATTATTACATTCTAAACTGACTTCCTGTCCATCGGCGTGTCCGCGCGATCAAATAATCGCTTCCTTCCGCGACTCGATGAATTGCGACGGATGAATTTAACAGACGGCAATATTACGTTCTGCCCACCGATTAATTTCTTCGCGTTGACCTTGGGAGGCGTTATCTTATTTGTAGCGTGCTATTATACCGATATCGCTTCGAACTTTTCTCTTCGAGTCACGAAAAGAAGCCAGACGGTAGGAGATTAAATACTGTGAGACCTTTTTTACTTTTATACGAACCGCTGTAGAAATAAAAAACAGAGGAGATATTGCTCGAAGTATTTAAAGTCCACTCTTTTCTTGCAAGAATTTCAAACAAGGCTAATTAGCATAATATTTAATGTAGAAAATTAAAAGTTAAAAGAAAGGAATTTTACAAAATGTAAAAAAAAGTAGGAGTATTATACAAGATTTTACTTCTGGATTAATTTCCCATTAACAGGAATTTAATTTATATGATATTTAACATTGAAAAATATTAAATATTATTAAATATACATAATAAACTGAAGATTTAAAATCAATAATTGAAAGTTAAAAACTAAAAAATTGCTATAAATTTTGATAATATTGCAACTTGTAACTCGTATATTTGATTCAAAGTTAATAATTTTTAAGTTTTATTTAAACCTCTTATAAAAAAGTCGAATATGTTTTAACACTCCGAATGTAGAGTAAGAGTAGGTTCAAATTACACGTGAGGGAGAATAATCTTACTGATTCAGCACGTGCTTTTCCTCGAGAACGAGTCCACCGAGAGCACGATAAGCAGTTTCTTTATCAAATGGAATCTCTGGAATCTGTCAGTTATTTTAGCTGCTATCGGCAGCTGTCAAATTATGCTGGCAAACAATCAATTAACTGTAATTCGCGTTTGCGAATCTCTTGATTACCGAGTAATCTATTTCGAACGGTAGTTTTTGTTCAAAAATGAATATTTTAGATCACACGATACTTCCGTTCTTGCCACGACGAATATTTTTGCTGCTTACTGTTGCTAAAAATAAAATAAAACTGTTGGCAATATAAATGTAGCATAAGCAGCAGAATGTACCTGTCCCATTTTTAGCTTGTCAATAATAGTAGACGGCGTCATTAATGCTTTCCTAGCTGTGTTCTGGGGATTTCTATAGTGCACGTTACATGTACTATATAAATGTCTTCAGGTGGAAGGCATTAATGACGCCGTCTGTACAAAACTAGTTCAATTAGTTTGTTAAAATTATTCTCTTGCTAGATAAGGTTTGCTCATTTGTTTAGGCAAAAAAACCAACGATGTCAAGTGTTTTGTTAATTATATCATTAATACGACCGATCATCAGTAAATCAGTGAAAAATAAATCAATTAACAATTAATAATCGGATACGATTGGACAGGATCGAGGAAAGTGACTCATATTATGTCTCGATATTTTTACAACGTAAGATAGCGACAGTTTCGTAATCCTCCAAAGACACGGATGTAAATGATCCAACGCGCAACAGGGCATCAGTACACCGAGTCGACGCAGTCTGCTATCGACAATTATCGCCCAAGCGGATAGCGCAAAAAGAAGTTAAATGCCTCGGCTTGCGGTTGGACTTGTTTCTTTGATAAGCGCCGAGCCAGTCGGAAAACAACGTGTCGCAAATAAGCATATCGAAGTGTAGTGTGCAACTGCAACAATCGAATTTATCAGAATTATCGCTCTAAATCTGATCTCATCGAGGCCGCGATCTGTCGAAATCGAATCCCCAAGCTAAAAGAGCGCGCGATATTTTTAAGTGGTTACACAAGAGTATCCTAATGACGATACGGCGACACAATCGGCCTGTACTACCTGGCACGAAGATAACAAGATATCGAACCTTCCTCCCGACTGGAGACATCAATATATCGACGTCCCCAGGTAGAACATAATGGCTCGTCTACAATAGCCGTAAGAGTATGCAGTAAGCTATTGACTAAAACCATAGTCTCTGTTATTCTTGAATTGTAAGAATCTTATTAGTCAATAGCTTACTACTTACGTATTACTGCATACTCTTGCGGCTATTGTAGACGAGCCATAAAACTGACGACATGATATATAGTGATAACGTCATCGTGACTTTATTTGTCACTTGAAAAATCACTTTAACGCCACTTTGACGTCACTTTGATGTTACTTTGACCCTCATCGTGACTTTTCGCTCTGCTTGGGCTATGACTCATTGTCAGAAGAGAGAATACTGAAACCATCTCGCCAATATTAATCGGTGCTCATCTGCGCGTCGCGACGCTCCTATAGGCATCTCTACCGAGTGCACCGATTTATTTCGCAGATATGTCTCATAACTGCAGAAACATCAATGTCACGACGGATAACCGAATAGGACGAAAGGAGGGGAAGCGGAATCGTTGGAACGAAGCGATCGAGGAGCGAAAGCTAGTAGCACTCGAACGTTCGCGCGCGCCAGTACGTACGTTCGAAGCGATCGCGCAGTTAAATCCGCTTTTTTTTCTTTTGCATTCGTTCGCGATTTTAATTCCGGAAATTCTGACCGAGAGAGATAAACTCGTCCAGCTCGTTCCCGAAAAAAAACATAAAAATAGAAACTCGCACGTTTGACATCGACGCGGATCGAAGAGATCGGCGATGATCGATTGCGGTGTCGCAGCCCGGTGCGCGATGCAGCCCGCCGGAAGTTAGCACGTGCGCGGACCACTGTCTTGCAGGTGAGTGTGGAATGGAAACGACGGCGAACGGTGGTATTTATCCCCCCATAAATCGAACGGAATTACCGGAGCGCGAGAAAAAGCCGCGAGACACATATTGAGAGGGCAATTGAGAGAGATATAACGTATTCCCGGGATCGGCGCTCGAACGATTTTGATGTATCTCTTTCTCGTATATCTTTACGCAAAAATTATATTGAGAGAAGAGAGAGAGAGAGTGGCACGTAAAACCGCACGAGAAATGAAATTTACTGCGCTCGTCGCGCTTCGATGCGTTTCGATGCGTACAGGCAGTTTTTGATACGCTATAACCGCTATAAATATGAGAACGGACACGATATTTTCGCGATGGACTTTGAACTGTCACGAGAAAATAGCTTGCAGCTGATCGTTGTGAACAACTTTCCCAGCTGTGTAACAGCGTATTTCGAAATCCCTTTCTTATCCTCCTAATTATGAAATAGATAGCAGACGTCCGTGTTCGTTCCTTAATTCTTCGTTTAATGCGATCGACAAAAATAGATTCGAGATTTATAATTCCATCGAAAAAAAATCGCTTCAAAATAGAGGCTTTCCGTAGATATATATGAAAAAATATATATTATATGTGTTACATTTCTTATTTTGTCTGTAATTATGTCTTAATTAATAAGCGATTAAATATTATTTATATTCAGATAAATAATACTTTATAGAAAGGTATTTATGTAAAGAAACAAATTAGCGAGCACATATATGACTTATCGATTTATATAATTCGTTTTAACAAGACACGATTCGATGTCTCTAAATCTATCTTGATTTTTATCAGAGAAAAAGTATTCTTATATAATATGTAATCGTGAAACACGGAGCATACAATATACTGTCATTAATTGTATTTAAAATACGAGGAAATCTAAAATTTAAATCAAGAAATAAATCGATCCTTATCAACAAATAATCTTGAGAAGATATGGAAATCATCAAACGATGAGAAATAAGATATTTACAGATGAAAAACAGAATTTGATTCTTTTTATCTAATTTTGTCGCTTTTCTTAAATAAAATTATTTGTTCTCACGCCATGAAAAAATTTAGAGGGAATCTTGAAAAGATATTTAACTGCTGGAAAAAGAAAGTTTCAAACATAAATTCTGTGTTGATATATCTTTATGTGTAAAAGTATTTCTGCTGAAAAGAAAGAGAAAGAAAAAATCCTTTTGGTGGAGACTTCTAACGAAGACATTAAAACGTCAACGTGAAAAATTTTAATTGAGCTTATAGATTAGAGATTAGACAATACGGTGATACTTCAGATATTGCATTTTCATATAGGCTCTGTCTCTTTGAACAGACATTCAGAATAGTTTCTCGAACACAATGAATAATTATACAACAAACATTTTAAAATCAATAAAAAGATACAACTCTTAAAAAGAGTCGCGCAATAAGACCTTTTGACAAGTTGATTTATGAAAAAAGAAAGAATACTCTAAAAGAGCTGCTGCCGGAAATTGTGTATAATGGTTTCAATTTGACTTTTCATTATGCCCGTTCTTTTTGTACATACCATATCTGCAACTGTGGTATAATTCAAGATGTTACAGCTGGAGGCTTCCATTTTCGGAGAGTTTCACAAACCATCATAAACCATTTATGTTTTAAATACGAAATTAATAATGTTAGACAATAATATTTAAAAAAAACTATTACAGACGGATATTGTTTGTCGATTGCAATTTATATTGCGATTATAACTTCCGAAATTTCAAGCCAATCCAAAAAACGAAATAACAATTCGTTTGACGCATTAAATTGCGTAGGAAAAATGCAAGAAGTCTAAACCGGAAACGCGTGGCGAAAAACGTGGCGAACCGTTGCGAAATGCCGCGTTTCATAAATGTATGACATTCTACGTCACAAAATAAGAATAATTAAAAAGCACGATGATATGATCGAAAAACATATGATGTAAGAGAAATACATTTTTTTTTCCTTTTATTGCGACAAAACAGGTTCCGTTCAAAGTATCAAAACAATCTAATTATTGATGTCACGAGATTTAATCCCAAGTAGCAAAGATGACGTCTAAAGACGTCTTATTGACGTCATAGACGTCATTAAGACGTTATTAAGACGTCATTTTACGTCACTTTGCTACCTGGGATATCTTGCTTAATTTGTATAAATAGCGCGCGAAATATATAAACCGCGGAAAAGTGCCAATGTTTTTCTCGGCATTTCAACAACGTTAAATTGAACGTACCAGAAACCTGAACAAGTTCTGCAATGCTATACAAGCTGTTCCATGTTACACAAGCGACTCAAAATAAGAGAGCTAGCGGGAGGCTCGTTCTTTAATTAGATTCTACAGTATTTAACTTCAACAGAGAATTCACGCGCTCGATTCTCATCGTAAACATTCTTATCTTACGTTGATTTTAATTTTAATGATAGCTTAAATAATTCTTCTTATTGTATTCTAAAATGTTGTAAAGACTTTTCTAAAATTTTACACTCTGTGTGTAAAGTTTTTTACACGTCCGTGGATTTTCTTTAACGAAAGAGAGAAGAGAGAGAAAGGAGAAAAGTGTGACAAAGTATAATACACTTAAAGTACTTATTTTTATCATGTTATTCACAGCTTTTGCTGTAGTAAGACGGTATGAGCATTTTGTGTCTTAATAACGTGAAACGTAGACAAACATGTGATTAACTCGACTTTTTTAAATTATGTCATTATGTGATTATCATTGGCAAGCAAGATATGTGCATGTTTAACGTGTCACGAAAACACGATTAAGCGTGTTTGTTCGTTGCATCGGGCGCCGCGCTCAAAGTTGCCGATGCCCGACGTGTTTGCGATGTATAACTCGTTAGTAGCATTTGCGAAAAATACGATCTCGCCATGTCGTGCCCACAATTAATCCGACACTTGACGTAAAGCCGATGCGCGTAACGGCATAACGGCAAATATTATTAGACGTCGGGATAATGCGCAAATGGTGATAAATTGTTTTTGAAAGCGGTCGTAAATGCGCTTGATCAATCACGATGACTAGGATATATCGCGACAGACTGAAAGAAAAAAAAACACGACTAAAATTTATAGACGTCATCGACGAATCACTGATGGTGATTCGAATAAAGTTGATACTAACGCGAAACTCATGAAGATCTCAAACGTTAATACTCAGTCGTGAAACCAGAACCTTTCAGACATTGATCTGATTAATATTTTTTTAATTTAGTGCTTTATGAATATTGAATTGAACAAAAAGTTGTTAATTCAATATTCATAAAGCACTAAATTAAAAACAAATCTAATGAATATTCCTTGAATATTAATTAAAAGGCATTTTGCAAGTATTTCTGCATTTCTAAACTTATCGTTCTTATGATATGATATTCGAAGAATTTATCACAAAAATAAAATCTGAATATCTCCAGGTATCATTATGTGAAAAAAAACTTTCTCTCTTTTGCTTTCTTTTATTGTGATCACCTGTTTCAATATTATTTCCGAGAAAAGCGTATCGAGATATTTGCGTCTCTGTGTGTGGAAATATATCTAAACTTTCTAAGTAATGTCAGCGTATATACATTATCGCGCGCGAAATTCCAGGAGGAGGAAAGGGAGGAGGAGAGACGTTCCCAGACTTCCTGTAGAATTTCCCGGAAACGTTTCGCTGAAATATGTCACGCCGACCTTAATGAGCCTTCCTCACTTTTGGCCCCCGCGTTCCTAATTCGATACGCCCTTATCACGCGGGCGCACACGCTGCACCATCTAGCTGCAGCTACATCTCGCTCCGATTTTATTGGCGGCATTTTCGGTACGCTTTCAATTTAAATCGAAATATCAAAGTCGCTCGCGTTACGCAAAACACGCTCGCAACCTCACGCGCGTGGATGTTACGTATGTATTACGCATCACGCATGAGGAATGAAGGCTTGGTTCAACGTTCATTGTGCTTCTGTTTTATTTACATCGCAAATACCGTTTGGGCGCAGAAGGGGCCCGCGATGATCGCGACTATTATTGCCAGTTGCCACCACACACCGATCGCGCACGTGCGATTTTTTTTTATTAAAGAAAAAAAGAGAGATGTACATATAACAAAACTTAAGCTTAAACTCTATTTACAGGCGTACTTATTCATTTATTCCACTGTCTTAAAAAATTGTAGATTAGACGGTGTCGTCACTTCGTCTCGGATTTCTTTGTCTTATGAAACTATAATAATATGTCTTTCATAAGTATATTTTTTATTTACGCATGTAATAATCTATGCAGCGGGGAGGCTTTTTATCTCTTAAAAAAATTGCATATAATAAAAATATGCGCATCGGACATTCGTGCTCTAATTGTAGAACGTAAATATATAGGTTGTAATATGAGATATACAGGTCGTAATTAGATATATGAGATGTTGACTAGAGAATCGATTTGTGTCAAATTTTCAATGTTGTGTCGCGTTTTCAATTTTTGATCATATATATGTCATCATATATTATAATATCAAATATCTATCGATATTATATATATTTACATGTATATATGATATAAAGTAAAGTAAATACTTTTGAGATTAAATAAAGATTAAGATAATTTTGTTATTAAATATGGTGTATTATTATATAATATCTGTATATATTAATATATTGTAATATTATCGTAAAGAAAAGAAATTACGTCTGCATCCAGTAAATTGATAAGCTCGATTAATTAATCATAAAGCAATTATCTAACATAAATCAATATTTTATTGTTCCTATACATTTTTAGGAACGTACTGCATGTATATTTTGAAAAACATTGTCTTGTTTAAATATCTTTGGAACGTGAGTGCAGTCGAAAAGCACGAAATAAGTTTGTATAATATTACACGTTTCATATTGTATATATCGCTGATCGTTGCATGCCGATCACGTTTTCCTGCTCGAATGCAGTTCCCCCTGCCACTTAATGCGAACGTTTTTGTAACAAATGCTTTCCTGTCGAATGTTAACATTAAAATTCCTATCAAATAGGATCGAATAACTTCGAGAAACTGTTCGTTTTTGCCGCAACGCAGGAATTCTAAAAGGTCGACGACAATTTAAGCGATTTAAGAGAGATTTGAATGGTTTGTTAAAATAATAGAGACATCCTAAAAAAGATAATATAATTTTTCGGACGTTCTTTTTTATTATTCGAAAAACAAACTCGCGCCGTTCATTAGAAATTACACCTAGAAAGAAATAATTTATAACTCACTATATATCTCTTTCTCTCTCTATAGCTGTTGCTTTTATCTTACATATTCATTTTACTTCTTATCTAAATTAATTTTCTTGTTGTATATTAAGTAAAAAATTAGTAATTCTTCTTCATTTTAATAAAATAATATAGTACTATTTCAATTGGCACATTTTGATCAAATTAATTTAGAATTTTGTCACTCTCAAGTTCATTTTAGACGATCTATATATTCGCTTGATACATAATTCGTGTTATATTTCAGGATAGAATTGCATTTATAATCGTATATATCGTGTATTTTGACACACACGGAGTCATTAGTATACCTGACACATGAATTTATGCATATCGAAGCACATGCATGCATGCATTTCTTATATACGTTCCGATAACGGCGATAACCACCTAACTTTACGTGGTAAAGCATTTAATCCTCTATGTATCGTGTTATATATTTAAGGCAAAATATATATATTTTCTATTTCAATTCCTCGATAAGCACATATGTAAATTCACGTGGTAAGACATTCATGACTCGAATATACATATAAATCTATGGTTTTAACATACATTTTATACATAAAAAAGTATTTTAATCCTTTAAATGTTCTTCACATTTTGCGACACGGTAAAATTACAAATGGAACTCCATTTAAAATATAAAAAGCAACGGAATTCTGTGTCGCGTATTTTCGTCTTATAATGTCCACTTTTACGAATGTAGATTAACTTTTAATCTTGATTTAACTTACTTTTTATCTTTTCTTAATTTTTAGTGCTAGAAAAAGATAAAAAGTAAGTTAACCGAGATTAAAGTTAATCTAAATTCGTGGAAGTAAATATATAAAGCGGGTTGAAAAAAAAAATTTTTAACAATCTACGTTTTCGAATGTTCGAAATGCGAATTTTGGCGCGGCGGCCTAATAGGGAATTCATACGGCGTCCGATTGCAGAATTCGCTAGTTCTAGGGACTTCGGAGGACAGTACATACGTTTTCTCTCCCTCTCGGAACGAATTTTTCTATTGGAGCTCGCGGACGCTCCTCCACCTCCTCTACAGTCGTAAGTCCACGGCGTCCACGGCTGTCCACGTCCGCGCTCCGGGCTCCGTCAAGCTTGTCCACTTACTCCACTATACCCTGCTATACCCACATCCACTACTCCACTTGTCTAGGAGCAGGAACATCGGAATTCGGTGGTATCGCGCTCTGTCGTCCGCCATCGCTGTGCATTTCCATGCCAGTGCGTCACGGTCGCGCGTGTGGTGCATTGCGTTTAGTGCGAGGCAAGGGCTACGGTCGCGTCACGATTATGTCGAGTATCGCGAAGCATCCGGAACGACTGCCGCAGGCGTTCGTCAAATAACGCGAGTCGACGAACGGCAAGCGGCGACGAGGTCGCGCGTCGCGCCGAGGACGGCCGAGAGAAAACGGAGCGACGGAGCTCCTGAAAACGGGATCGCCGACAGCTACCGAGACTCTTCCACGTCGTAAGTATAGTAACACCGTTCATTGTTGGAGCAACGTGTTTCCCCGGGCGACTTGTTTCACGATCCGACGGAGAGGAATCGTCGAAAAACTGCGCGTTTTGAGAAAAACCTATCCGGAAAAAATAAAAGATGAAAAAAATCCACAAAGGGAGAAAGTCGCTCCCGAAATGCGAAGCTCTCGCCCGTGTTTACGCGGCACGTCACTCGATAATCGCCGCTCCCGGAGAGCGGACGCTCTCTTCCACCTTCGACTTTGACGGGTTTCCGTTCCCATTACAGGTACAAAGTACGGTTTGTTATATATTTGGAGCTTGCTCATCCACGAAACTCTCCAAGTCCATGCCAGATTCTAGAAGGAATTCTTATCTTCAGCGCCTCGAGGCTCTGGATAACGATAAATAATACGAGTTGGTATTCTCGAACACGTGTCTAGGGCAGGAGAAAAAAGACCTGTTATTGCGTTCGCGTAAGGAAACAGACGCATACGTATACCTACGCATACAGCCAACGGGCAATGTTTCCCTCGATCGTTAAATCGCCGCGCTTCCGCGGAGAAAGTCGCTCGCGAATCCAATTATCGCTCTTTGTGTTTGTGTTGCATCGTGTCGGGCTGAGAATGTCAGGGGAGTGGGAGAAGAACGTCAGCCTTCGTCGATCATGGATCGCGCGGGGATAGGATGACTGTCATATCGCGCAAACGATCCCGCGAGGCAGCCACGTCGACGTGGAAAAAGGCTCGGGCTGCGTTTCAATATTCACTGCCAGTACGGAAAATCTATAGTTTACGTCACTTATACTATAGATTTTCAGTACTGGCAGTGAATATCGAAACGCAACCTCGGTCTTCATAGCTAAATCTTTTTGCACCTCTCACCTTGTCTGTTTTTTCTTCCTGTATAATGTCCAACTACATATTTATTTTATTTTTATTACCGAAAGTGTAAAATAGTACAAAGAACAGACCTCTCATATATCAAGATTGAGATTTTAAGATCCGAGATTTTATTCCAGGGCGTTTGAGGGAATAAAACGAGCCCGTAGTTTCGCTGAGAGATGTTTTCTATTCTAGAATTTTTTCACAAATATTTTGAAGATTAATGCCATCCAGGAGTTACCCGGTGATTTTGTAAATAAAAATCATTTTTCTGATAAAATATAAATTATTCTTGGCAAAAATAGCAAACTTGGTTGTTTTGGATATTTATACATTTAAATATTTATATACGGGATTGTGTCTGTCCGGATAAATAATTCGCAGAGCGTATATTACTTTATCAATAGGAGAGAATAGGGTGCGAAATGTGATATAGTAGCTGTAACCGGACTTGCATCATAAAAGTTTATCCCTGTTTAGTCATACATGTTTACCTGATACAGTGTGGGAACTTTTAATGGGGTATTTTCCCAGAGACTCTTCTGAGTATATCTTATTTATTGCTTATAATTGTTTTTTTTACAAATCTCTTTTAATGTAATGTACAAAATGTATTGCAATTGATTTTTCATAATTATTGATGCCACAGAATTATTACAGAAGTGATGAAGGGGATTATATATGACAACATCGTCTTATTTTATTGCAGTAATATTATATTGACATTAATCAGGCTAATGAACAAAAGATTTATTATTTTTATTGTTGCTAGATCCTTTATCAATTAATTAATTAATCATTTATATGATTAATCCATTTTGCAATAATTATATGAAGCTAACTGAACAATTTTTGAATGAAGAATGTTATAAATTACGAATCACAAATCATGACTCATCATGTTACATTTGAGTATTAATAGTAACTAAATTGCTGAATAAATAAATAAAAACATTTAAAAAAACTTATAATCCTAATCGAACAAAATACGTAAACGCATGTTCTGAAATATAAAAAAAATTGCAGGAGCATAATCTTAAAAAACGGCGTAGTAATATGCATTGAACCTTTTTAGGGGGAAGAAACAAGGAGAAAACCAAACAAACCCCACGTGAGCTTATCATCACCGAAGTGGCGGTCACGCAAAGTTCCGATATGAGGGAGTCTAAAAGAGACTGGATTTTTAGAGTCCAGGTAATTTTTGCACCTTTGCACTTTGGTCTTTTTTATTTCAATACTCTTGCATAGATATTTTCAGCAATTTTAATTAAAAAAGAACAAAACTAAATATTTTTACATGCAATTGAAACTTGCTTTAAATTTGAAGGTACCTAACTTGGAGAAAAATGAAGTGGTTTATGTGGTTGGAAATTTGCCTGAGTTGGGTGCTTGGAATCACAACCAGGCTATCCAGATGTCGCAAGAACATAGCAGTCGGAGAGGGTCTCCTATAATGTTAGATAATAACAGCAGCGGGGATTTCTATAACGAAGATGGGGACAATGCAGCTGACGGCATATTTGAAGAGTAAGTATACAATATAAAAAGATATCGTTTCTTTTAATTGCAAAAGCTATGCAAAATCTTTTTCTGTCTTTTCTTCATTTTTTTCTTTGCATACAGAAAAAAATTTGTATAGAACGTGTTCTACATATTATATTAAGTATATATTAACTTATATACTTTGTATTGAATACTATCAATGGTTTTAAAATTAAATTTATCCGATAATTTGTAAACAAAGAAGGAAATGTACTGGCAAATATTTATTTTAAGTACATATTTATACTTTTATGAATATTTGCTTAAAGCGTTTGTTCTTTTTTTTTTCAAGTTATAAAAATATTAATCACTATGCTTACTATATCATGTCTTACAATGTAAATATATTCCAGAGATGGACGAATATTCTCGCAGAAAGTTGCTCTTCCCATCGACGCAAATATCGAGTTTCGATATTTTATAGCTGTTATCTGCGAATCGAACGGCACTAAAAATTCGGCCAAAACTCTGATTATCCGCAGATGGGAAACTCACATGACACCACGAGTAATTAAGAGAAATAGTATGTATTTATTGATCATATTTTTGTAACTAAAATATATGCTGCATAAGTTATAACTATAATATATGCTGCAAACATTAGAAAAAATAAATTTACAGAACATATAATACCTTTAAAAAATATATTGTAAATTATACAATTAATCTATTTTGCAGCACCAAGTAATTTTGACAATGACACATTGCCAGATCCTGACAAATTTGGCTATCATAATAATTACAGCAAGATTGAACAAGGTTGGCTGACAGATGAGACTGTGATACAATTTAAACTTTTTAACAATCCTGTTAAACTCTGGAAGAACCGGTTGCAAAACAAAAAAGTTCATATTAAGGTAATATTATTACTCTATTTTATTTCTATTGTTTAATATCTTTACTTTTAAAAAGAATTTTACATTTTAATTAAAAACAAAAATTAATGAACTGTTTACTTGTAAAATAATAAATACATTAGAGATATTCAGCTTTTTCACAAAAAGTTATTTTCAAACTGATAACTGACATTTCATTTATGTTACAGATGACACCTGTAAATCTAGTTAGGCATAATTCTTTAGAACTGCAACAGTTTGGAGGCGAATGTATAGACGACAGTCTTTCTATGGATACGCAAGATATTGTTGATCAACCCGCTTTTACCAGTATTACAGAAATTGCTGTAAGTGTTAATTTTAGATACCTACATACATCATCATCTCGAGTATAATAATCGAGCAACGCTTACGTGTATTTCCAGGTGATGAATGATGAAGAGGCTAGATTCAAGTCCCAGGAGCAATTCGGCCGTCCTCACAATGAAGACGAATTTTTAATCTTCAATGTTGCCGTTCGGTATCCTGAAACAATCGTAAGTTTCCACGTGGATAGTCTCATCACAAGGCATCATACTATATATACACTATTATGTGAAAAGCTGGGATTTATTGCTTGCATTGCTTGCGATTTTACTGTACACACTTTCGAATGCGATCTCTTTAGTTTTTCAACTATATCAGTTTGAAGTTTCATCCGTTCAAAGATGTCACATCCGCTTCTTCCGATACTCGTGCAATGTGGTACTTCGATGTCACGACGAAATAAAAAATACACTGACATTTCCCTTAGGCCTTATTTGATCTTTCATGTAAAATTATTTACGCGCATTTATAAATTCTCGGGGAAACCCATGCGTAACATGACCGCCGAACAAGAAAATCGTTGGCACGGCAGAGCAATAAATTACTGGTTAGTGATGTGATTCACAAAACGAACTGAGCACACTAAGAATACGCATTGACCATATCATGTGAGTTTTCAGTAGACCACGAGTAGGCCGGCCACGTCTCTTCGCGCGACTTGTTCGAATTACTTGGTAAACGATAATTAAACTTGTCCAGCAGCTATCTCCCTCCTCGGAAATGCCAACAGCGACGTGATCGCGCGGTGTCCAGTCCCGAGGAACACGAAGACGACCTGTTCAACTTGTACAAAAGCAAGACCTCTGGTGCAAATGATGATGCTAACATGCAATCTGATGTTTCGATGCTAAGCATCGTCTACCACTTTACATCTGTGTCACATGACATCACACAGAGATATGATGGTTTTGATTGTCGTTTACCTTACCAGACCTATCCTTCGGCTGGTCTCTCGTAAATCGTCTCGTGTGCTTTTTGTTTCCTATCGAAATTACATAAATTGATTGATTAACAACAAGTAATTGCGATTCTGGTCCATTCGAATTGGATCCAAATGGATCCGAAGTCTTATTTCGTTTCGTTGTGTTCATGTCCGTTGTTTCCTCGATTTACGCGAGTTGCAGCCATTCCGTAAACTCCTAAAAATGTTGCGATATCAACGCTATCACATCTCATATCCATCTGTGTGCGTCGAAAATGGTGAGATTCCCATCACTCCTATATCCTTTTAGTATACTACTAATATTTTCTAGCTCTGACCGACTTCTTCTGTACGTGTCACCGCTGTGCGGCCAATGCCAGAATCTATGCTGTCAGAATCTTCTGAATCCGAATTGCAAACGTTGCTGACTTGCTCTTTCTAATCTCTTTATCTCTATTTCGCTCTGTCGAAATTTAACATTGAATGATCTCGGCAGGTGTTGCGGAATACGCGTCACCAGGCAGTGTACAACGTTTAGCAATTATTGATCCGATTCATTGCTAGATTACCAGAAATTTGTTGCTCTTGCCTACCAACGATTCAAAATTTCTACGCCGGAAGCTTCAGGCAACTTAGTTTACATAGTAGGATGTATGCTGAAGGAATATTCGCAAATTAATGATATACTTTATTACTTTATTAAACAAGTTTCGAAACAATATAAATCGCCTGTTGTGGCAAAGAAAACAAACAAAATTCTTACTTCAAAACCAAAAAACTGAATTATTTGCTCTTATTTGCCTGACCTTAATCATAGAACGTGATTAATATTGAAGCAAGCACGCAAAGTGGATGAGCTATTGTACTGAAAGAAATATATTGGTGTTGTTCAAAGTGTTACGGTCTTTTCGATGAAGCATTAAGTAGACTGTTTTTCCAGGGGTACTTAGTGGACTACTACGTGCACAGCTCAAGATGTTTCCCAGGAGAACCACCAAATCACATTGGTTTCAGCTACATCTTGCCGGGTGCTTTACAACCTAGCGTTGGACTTCTGACGGTACCAATTACTAGTACAAAACATAGACCTATTGGTAAGTAAAAAAATACTCTAATAAATAGTGTTAATTAGTAAGGATATTTTTATCCCGTTATTATAAATTATAAATTATATGATGTAATAATGCCAAATCAAACATTTAATTTTGTAATAATAATGTTTATCACTGTGTGATTTAAAGAATAAATTCTTGAACATATTACATTCGACCTTTATTCCGTTCAAACTACAAGATAATACTGATTAATTGCATAAAAATTTACCAAAAGACTAAATACTAACTAGAAAGTCACAGTTGATCGATTCACGTTTATATTTTATGTAAACAATAATAATCTCATATGTATTGTTTCTTTTCTGCAATAAGCTTTTATATTAAAGGCCAACTGACGGTGGAATATGTTGTCATAAAACCAATACCGGATCATCCATGGGACATGAGCATCTCATACGCGAAGCATTGGGAACAGCGTTGGTCAGGCTTAGATGTAGGACACAGAGGACTTGGTACATCTTTCAAATTCGAAACAAAGAAGTAAGTTGATTTATATCTAAACACTATTTATCCGACATACCTGTATAAAATCAAAAAATTTCTTTTTATTGCTTTTTATATTTATAATTTTATAAAAAATGTCTTTTTTAAGATGTACTATATTCTAATTTGAAAATAAAATCTTTACAGTTGTGCTAACGTGCGCGAGAACACAGTCGCATCATTGAAAACCGCGTCTCATCACGGTGCAGACATGGTCGAGTTCGATGTCCAGCTATCGAAGGATCTTATACCTGTGATCTACCATGACTTTTACGTATCCATCTCAATGAAGCGTAAGAAGCAGATAGAGGCTATGGATATGCTAGAGATACCTGTCAAAGATCTTACTTTAGAGCAGCTTCATCTACTCAAGGTATGAATTAATTACGATAACTGATGTTTCTTATATCATGCATTTTCATTTCTTGCATTTTTGAACATATTTATACACTTATTTTTTACATTTATATCATATTGAAACAATATATATCAATTTTGTTGATAATTAATATGATTAACATTTATATGTCGATTTTTCATAGTCTTATTAAACGAACACATGTATGTTTTATTAAGTTTTATTATATTTTTTATAACACAAACTAATATTTATAGAAAATAACTGTATGTTAAATTGTATTTAGAGATTAATATTGTGCTCTTGGGACATATAATTAATTAAGCCGATGGAAGAACGTTTTGAAAAATGTATTTATCTCTCATTTATCTCTTGTTTAAAAGAAAAACGGCATAAGGCGCAACAAATCTAATTTTTAAAAAGTATGCTAGACAGAGAATTATATTATTTATTATATTCTATATAGATTATATACGCAAAAAATTATAATTTTCATTAATTACTGATCTTCCGCTAGCTTAATTAACAAATGCATCCATTATAGTTGGTAACACTAGTTGAATGACGATGGGAAACACCTCTTCGGAAATGCTTCGCGTATCAATGTTTTGCTTTTTATGTCTCTTTTATCTTAGTAAAGGAAAAGTAGATTACTACGCAGGAGTATGTCGTACGTAAACGTCCATCAGCTCACACATTCAAACCAGCCAACATTCAAAAATGACATGCTCTTCCGTATTTGTCTATTTTTTAATATTCAACAGGATTATTGTTACCCGAGGGACTCGTTGGGTAAGGTGCTCTATTACGTTGATAAAGCTGAGAAGGGGGTTAACAGTCTGGTGAGCTTTTATACTGCTTGCGCCGGCTAACTCGTCGCTCAAAATGTATAACCAATATACTCATCTGACTTGCATGCTTTTTTTAAAAGCTACCAAGCGATCGAATCAAATATCTGAAATACTATTGTTATTACGAGAAACAATATTCTTTCTCAATATGCAATGTTGTGCTTTTCTTAGAAGCTATAATTGAATGTTTATCTAAATTGAAATTTATCTCTTTTTCTTTTCAAGCGTGAGTTTTAATAATAAAACTCGCCAGCAGATTACAACTAAAAATGATTCTCAGTTGGTGTCTACTTGCAAGATTTATATGATTCTCTCGATAGCAAAACTCTGGTAAATAGATTAAAACTGAATCCCGCGATTAGTTTGACATTTTCAAAGCTTTATTGTTGCTCTCAAAAAACAAAATATATTCGATGAACATTCAGTCTGATAGCTTGTAGTAAGTCATAAGATTGGTCCAATTTCAAATCATTATGCAAATGCAAAAAAACGGCTAAAGTAACGTTCATGAAGTGTCTTCTAATATTTCTAGACACATTCTGGATTCTTAATAAAATTATTAATCACCAGTTTCACCCCCTACGACTATATACAAATGCTCACACTTTGAATTAAACCTCATTAAAAAGTGCGAGGATAGAATTTCAGGACTGAGCTGATATGAGAGATTAATGAGAAAATTTTATTAAAATATCTCTTCAAAAGTTATATCAAAGTGTGAAAGGATGGAGTAATGTAAATATTTTTTCTTATAATTGTTTTTCTGCAGCTCAGTTTCCTAAAATGTTTCCGACGCATCTTGTGCAATTTCGTCGATCATAGCACGCGACTAACATATCACGAATGGCACGAAATTACAAGATGTATTTGCATTGAGCCAGTACGGTTGTTTTGTCCGTTGCTTTGAACGTTCATTACGTCAATGACAATATGATCTACTTTGTCGACTCCTAAATAATTAAATGAATATCATACGTGTACGTATATTTCATTAGCGAGATTTTTCTTTCAGGTTTATCACGTAGCTGAAGGTCGTGAGAAAAATCCGAGATTCTTTGACGAGGATTTGGAAGATCATCAGCCCTTCCCTACGCTACAAACTGTGCTGCAAGAACTCGAGCAACACGTTGGATGCAATATCGAAATTAAATGGACCATGCAATTGAAGGTGAGAATGCTTTTAGTATAATATCATACAATACTTTTCTTTTTAACAGTTAATAACAAGTTAAATTGATCTTTCTGCCATCAGGACGGCACGTTCGAACTCAATCATCCCTTCGATCTCAACATGTATCTAGATATTATTTTAAAAGTGGTATTAGAATACGGGGGTCATCGAAAAATCGTGTTTTCTTCGTTCAATCCGGATATATGCGCAATGATCCGTCTCAAACAAAACAAGTATCCAGTGGTGTTTTTAACACAAGGCATTACATCGAAATATCCCACTTATCACGATCCAAGATGCCAAACGATACCGATGGCCATGAGACACGCATTAACCGCAGATATCCTAGGAATTAACGTCCATACCGAAGATATTCTTCGGGATCCGTCTCAAGTCAAGTTAGTCAAGGATGCGGGATTAATTATCTTCTGCTGGGGCGACGACAACAATGATAAGGGTACTATTCAGTATCTGAAGAAACTCGGCTTACATGCGGTTATATACGATAAGTAAGTCACGCACCGAATACAAATCCAATTCAAAAGCCAATAATTTAATCAGATTGAAGATATTGAGATAATAATTGTCTCGTTTGAGAAATCTTTGCGTGTATATATTTTACGTTTTTAATGTTATTTTTAGAATCGATGAATATAACGCGAAAGAAGTGAAGGAGAGTATATTCTTAGTGGACGCTAGAGAAAGCCAGAAAGAGCTGATAGCCTTGGCACACTGCAATCAAACACCACAGACACAAATCTCTACTCCCCTCAACACAGAAAAGGTAATTATCTTTTAATAGATATTATTAACATGCGACATGCATAAGAACAACAAAGTATATAGCAGATCCTCTCAATAAGTTTACAAATAATTTTAAATTTTAAACATATTTGCAAAATATTACATATAACGCAAATATTACGTATCCCACATATTTTTATTTTATATTAAGATTTACTAAATTTAAAGCACTAGTATCTGTAAGAAATAATATTTTCTTCAAAAACGCATTTCTTTTTTATCATAATATTCATACTTGAACCCGAGTGTACAATAAAATTTACACTCTAAACGTACGAAGCATGAAATGTATTTGAATAATGTTGATTTAGGAATATTATTTGAATCGACCGTCAACGACCACGTCGTTGAAGAACATTATTGGCGGTGACAGCATATATTCCGTGCCAAACATGAAGTTGCCGACCAACTGCGAGGAGAGCATAGAAATTAACGAAATGACCAAGGATTTCAGTGCCTGCGCGAACACTTTTGGCCATTCGGTGAAAGCAAACGGCGCATCCGACGTAATTTGTAAACAACCGACTCCTCTACCTGAGTTTTATGGAGAAGACGAGGCGGCGAAGGATTGCCTCTGATGCTTTTCCTTCAAAAAATCCTTCTTCTCATGGTTTTCATGGAGAAGTGTCAATAAGAAGGATCCTACGCCACGCGATGACAGGAAGAACTTTTTTGTAATTTATGATACGCTGTAATTGATAGGCCGGAATATTATCGAGAATTATGTACTTCTGAAATCTGTGTGGCGCTCTTATATAGATCGTCATACAGATTATATTTAAATAACCCGGAATCAAAACCAATCAATGTTGTTCTGAGATTTGTCAAAGGACCTATTCTGCATTCAACATTTAGCTTTAAGTATAACTATATGATACACAGCCTATTGCGTGATTGTTTCGCACCTTAAAAAGCAATCAGATTAATCATGTCTAACGGTAATAGTGAAACTTACAATTTCAATAAATCCTACTGACAGATCATAGAATAATATTGATTGCTTTAAGATATCGATATAGTACGTGATGTGCAAAGAAAAATAATCCGATTTACTATTCTCATATTTTTCCAATCGGTCCATTTTTTTGCGCATTGTACAGCGTGTGTCGGAAAAAGTGTGTAGCCGGATACTCGTGAAGAAATTGGGAATTGATCCTTCTTTAATCCTAAATATATTATTCAATTAGTAGATAATCATATATTTGCACTTTTCCAAACTTTATTCAACGATGGCTGTAATTTTTAGTCGAAATGTTAAAAATTTAAAAACTCAGAACGAGTCCAAGTTTTAAAGAATCTAGACACGCAAAGATTTAAAATGTCTATGTTCCATATGTCCAAATTGAAATCTAGGTATTCAAAAATTTAAACACAAAGATCTAGGAACCTATATAGATCTAACGATTCAACGATCGAAATGCCTAAAAATGTAGAAATGTAGGAATCTGAGAATAGAGTTTTACTTATATTAGATAGTTCGTTATTTAATTGCTAGATTACGTATTCCCTATAAAAAGAAATTGCAAGCGGATTGTTTAATCCATTCGTTACCGGCATACAACTGTTTCCACGCGCTCCACGTGCACTCTAGTAACTTTAAACAAGAATATTCTTAGTGTACTAATGAATCCTGCGCAGGATGTAGAACGATTTTAACTCCCACGAGTCCGCTCGCGGTGAGCCGGTGCGGGAGTTATGTTTTTAGTACAAATGTCTTCAGGTATATATTTTTATTTATAATCAGGAAGAAAACAATTCTCTCCTCTCGTATCTCTTCCGCTGTCGATTTAAACGTTACAATACGCGAACGGAGAAAAGGAAAAGAGAGACAGAAAAAAAGCAAACGAAGAAGACGAAGAAAAATAGCAAATTGCTCGTTACGCGGATAGCAAACTAAATGCCATTAGTTGATACGATTTTTTACGAGCTGTCGAACGAAAAATCGCGCCGAATGCGAGAGCGAATGATCGCGCCGCACCTCGAATTGCCTTCTCGACAGCTGTACCTCAAGTTTTAATAAGACCGTAACGTAAACTATTTTTCGTAATCATCTAGGAAGTACTTCATGTTCATTTATTTATGTCATCTGACAATTCGCACGATCAGCACGAGCGTATGATCAAGAAAAATAAAGAAAAATCGTAAAAGGAGCACGCACACATCTCGTTCATTTTTTTTCCATTTTTTGTTTCGTCACACTTTTAACACTGACATCAAGTCAGTGCGTAGTTTTGCTCATTCTGAGTAGTCTTACGGTAACGCTGCGAATAATTTACAGTCTCTTCGTGGTGTACAACAGACGCCCGATGTTCAGATGTACTTCCGACTCGGTCGCGCGAGAGACCTGCCGTCGCGTCGGGAGTACTTTTCGGCGAGGAAAGCTCCGGGACGTGTCGGTCTCTCGCCGATTTTTAGCGCACCAAGTGCGATCGGAGGGCATCGAACGCGAGAAGCATCATTCGCTTTCTAGCAAACAGTCTCCCGAATGCATATGTTCTTTCGAGAGAAAAATAACGTTAACCCTTCAACCGATAGCGTTGTCCATCCATAGCTTAGTGGCATGAACGAGCCGAGCTCGTCGCACCGTCCGCTTCGATTTTTGATATCACGAAATAATTCGCGTTTTTTTCATTGACGACAAGCGATACACCTCGCCGTGGATAAATGGGGAACCAACGCTTTGCGCTCGGAATGCACTTGTCATAACAAAACATTAGGTCGGGGCATACTTATTTGTCCGTCAACGCCGACTAAAAGTTTTGCCATCGCAATTTCCAAATTGCAGGTTTATCAATGGGGTACGGAAATAGAGACGGATAAAATTATCCAACAGGTTATTGAATAGTGAAATCAGATTGTCGCTTGTGCGACGTGATTAAAGGAAATTTAATTAACTAAGGGATCTAGATAAGACAAATATAAGCGGCAGCTTTGCGCCGATATAATGATCTCGTGAATAATGGATGTAATGGGGGGTACGGGTCCGGATACCTATATATTAGAAATACTAATAATCATTCTTATTATTATAAGTATAATAATACCGTATTAGCATTTGTATCATAGCGCATCGAGGTCCTGTTATAATAATTTAATAATAACCTATTGTTAAAAGATTATACGCTACGATAACATAATGCTGTTATATTATTACAATGGTAATATCGACACGAGATGCGGATCGAAACCGGGTTGATGCTTCGCAGCGCAAAGAGTTGATCTGCCGGCTGAAGGGTTGAAGGAAACGGACGTGCAGCGGCACGCCGAGCGTCTTTGTAAAATTTTTTACAGGAAAGGTAACATGCGTACTGCATTGAGATAGCAAAAAAAAAAAAGAAGCTGTAACAGGCTAATTGTATCAAGAGTGATTGTATCAATCGTCGAGACTCTGGCAATGTACAGTACATTTGTTGAAAGGATACTAAGCAAATACACGATCTGTACGTTACTGCGAGATCACGTCGCTGCACTATGCGGGGGGTGTGATATTACAATACTTCTCTTTCCTTTTTTTCCCCGGTCGCCTTGCCGCGGAGGCCGAGCGTCCCTTTAAACTTTCTGCGTCCAACGCAAGTAGCGACTATATAAAAATCGCGGATGTCCTCTCGCCGAGGAAGGATTCGAACTTCAAGATAACGCAATTAAACGCCGAAAAAACGAAAGGCTAACAATGCGGAACGCTAATTAAATCGGGAAAACACCTCAGACTTTCTTATCGACGATAATTATTTTTTTATAGATTATACGGCATCAACCGGCGAGTACTGTATTAATAATTAGCGTTAATAAGTGTAAACGGCAAAGAGATAAGCTCGGAGCTTAAATGTCATGAGATTCGAGTGTGTATTCCGAGATAACGGCTTAAATCCGCGATTTTGCATACTTATAATTGAGATAAAGATCGCAGAATCGGCTTTAGAGAAAATTTATGCGCATTTATAACAGTCTTACCTAGTTTCAATATCTTTATAGGAACTTACCGTTCCAGCTTGGCTTTTTCTGACTTATTAAATTTCTTATGATAAGTATAGATTTTATCTGATGGAATGCGGGAAGAAATCTAAAGCCGACACCGAGATAATTAAAATACTCAGATGCAACCTTTTCTCATTTTCCATCTATTATATATTGTTATTAACATATCAGTATATATGTATGTATATATATGTATTATATATTAGAACGATTCATTTTTCCTGTTTAAGTTCTGAGCAACTCCATGCGTCAGTTGGCGAACTTTATAAGTTTTGCGAACTCGATGTGTCACGGTCTCCGAAACCGTTTTAACCGATAAACTCGGAGCATAGTTAAGATTTCTAATGATTGTCTATCTTTACTTCTATTTTGTTCATATTATACGACACAACGATCGAGAAGGATTGAAGTAATTTATTCTTGCCGAGATAATAAAACATTTGTATTATCAAAACGTCTGTCTTTGCCGATGATTGTGAATAATGTTGACCTTCAACTTCCTCCCTGCGTTTTTAGACGTATTAAGAGTTTTTTAGAGGACATCCTGTGATCTCGAGATAGGTACTCTACGTATATATATATATATATATATATGTATTATAATTTTATAAATTCTAAAATTATAGTTAAATTTTCATGTGTATAACGTATATACACAGAGTATCTCAAAACTACAGAATCTATACATATACATGTACTATATACACACAAATATATGTAGTGTACATGTATATTTATTTTTATTAATGAAAGCAAAATTTGTGCAAGAAACCACCGAGAATGCCACGAAAGGGGCGACAAATTAAAAAAAAAACGATACTTAAAATATATTCGACAATCGAAGGAAAAATTAGAAATGCTTCCGGAAGTAATGAAGATCAATATACGGAAGAAAACGAAAGTGAGAGCAAAGAATCAATGACATAACTTCTAAATCTGAAAATATCAATTTTCTAAATAATATGTTTAATAAATCAAGTAATATCTATTTGTTTTATCTCTTGATTCTCGAAAATATCGAAATTGGGAATTAAAAGGTAAGTATCATTGAATGTTTGTAGAACGGAAATATCGAGACTCTAGCAATGTATAGTGTATACATGTATACATAGCAATGTATACATTTGTTGAAAGGATATACTAAGCAAATACACGATCTGTACGTTTATACCGCGGGATCACGCCCCGTTGAACTATGCGGGGGGTGATATTACAATACTTCTCTTTCCTTTTTTTTCCCCAGTCGCCTTGCCGCGGAGGCCGAGCGTCCCTTTAAAACTTTCTGCGTCCAACGCAAGTAGCGAGTGAGTGGTTAAAAATGGGCCGTTAAATTATAAATAATAATTATATTCTTATACGGGTTCTCCGATCAACCTCTTGCAAAATCAAAACAGATACGCAGAATAAGGGTTGAAATCAAATCCAGAACCCAATCACTCTCGCACGCGTCGCCTACATTTTTTACGAATTATCGTTGAAATATGAATAAAAGAAAATAATCACAAAGGACATCTGCCGCTCATATCTTTATATTATCTGGAAATTCTCAAAATAACATATTGCCTTTGTTAAAGCGTACATTATCGATCATTTTTATCATGTAAATATTTTTTGTAAGTATTTACTTATAATTTTGTTATTTTTGAATACTTAATTCTTTCTGTTTCTTTTTTTTCATAATTTGACTTTTTTGGGCAATGATCTCATTTTTTTTTAGAAATATTGCAGAAGTACATTAATAACATCGGATCGTCACCGGGTTTATCCTGGTGTAAACCGAAAGATACAAATATATAATTTGATACGGATACAGTACTTGGTACGCGTATCAAACGGTCGGTGTATAAACTAGGCCATATTTTAAATTATATTTATATTAAAATATTTCACTAATAAAAATATGTATAAATATGTTTTTTTTTTGTTCTTCTCAGGTAGTGGTTCAATTAAACAACACGCGTCACGGCTTATATCACAGTTTTATTCGTCATATAAATGAATGGAAGACAGTTATTTTTATTGATGAAACATTAACTGAGATTGAGCGTCTATCACGAGACCTTATGATTTTGATTAGAAATAATCAACCCGTAAGTGTAATTGAAGATCGTTTAGACTTTATACGATACGAATTAAGTCCAGAAAGTAAGTTTACTAAGTTCTGTTTTTTATATTATATGTTAGACGTCAAGTCAAACTGGCAACATATTTAATAAAATTAAAAAATTTTTTTTATTAGATCTACAAATAGTAAAAATACTGTTGGCTAAAATTCAGATGTCAATGTATAGTTTTATACAAGAAAACATCACCATCGACAATTATCTGGGAAGAGATATTAATACAAACGGTCGTGAGCAACTACTTTTTAGAGTAAAAACAACAAATGGAGCATACAAAGTTATGGTAATATGTGTGTCGGAAGAACTGTTTGAGTCTGATGAGACAATAGGAGACACCCGCTCAATAAGAACAGGCATCACTGTTTTCTTTAGATCATGGGCCAAAGATCAACTCATAACTGAGACAAAAGAAGAAATGCTAAAGAAAAGAAATAATTAAATTTTTATATGTTTTATACATACATTCATTTTTATAATAAAATACTAAAGTAGATCTTACTTTAACGGATAAACAAGATAAGTGTATCTTATCTTGTTTATCTATTATTATCGATAATATTACTACTATTTTTGCAACAATAAATGAATCATTATTACAAAAGCAATAATTTAACTCATTTTTTTGAATTATCCGATTTTTTAAAATGAATTTTGCAATTACGTTTGTAAGATTTAAAAAATAAGACACTTAAAATTTACATTAGTTGAAGAATTGGCATCGTTTTATTGAAATATTCCATTCTTTCTCTATAAAACTAGAACCAACATCTTTTAAAAGATCAAGTGTTTTCTTTAATTTAAACGTGTCAAAGACGCTTAAATGATTAAAAAAATAAATTTATTTAAATTTATCCTTATTTTCTTCCTCTTGTTTCTCAGTATCATTTAAAGGTTTGTCCAATTTATCATATCCTTCATCCCCCATTTGCTCTTTAAATTGTTTAATTCGTTTGGCTTGTTCTTCCAATTCTTCTCGAGTTATTACTTCAATGTTAGGATACACTTCTCTAAGTTTGTACGGACAACATCTTTGATTATCCAATTGTTCGAGCCTTTGGAGTTTTTGTTCATGAGTCTTACATGGACCTTTTTCATCTTCTTCTTGATAATCATCATAATAAAGAGCATCCTCTTGATAGCACTCTGGAGGTAATTTCTCTTCTTCGTTTAAACTTTTATTTACAATTTCGGATGACATGATCCTGTAAGAGAGAATTTAATTTTTACCTATGATACGGTCCAGTTTGTGGGGTTTGATTTAATTTGTTCATTTGAGTTTTTTCTTATCTATGGATTTTTTTCATCTTAGGGGTCTTTTATTATTGAGGTTATAAATTAATTTTCAACAGATGTTTCAGACGCAAATCAAAATTCATCACACAATCGCACACACGTACAAAACACGAATACTCCCTCACAAACAAACTCAAGTTTTTTTTAAATTATTTTGGCGAATTAAGTTTCTTTTAATTTATTCTAGCCAAGGCTATGTCGGTCGGATTAACTGTTAATAATTACCAAGATTTCCGTTGCTCAAAGGACTCGTAGGTAAGTAAATCGTTGATTTAAAATTTTAAGAAAAAATAATTGTTTGTTAATTTTAATTCAGACAAATGAGTGGTCTTCAACTTTCTGATTTCTTGACCTTCGAAATAACGGATTGTTTGACGCAAGACAATAAACAAGGGGGAGGGGGGATGTTAAGAGTAGTTAGTTCCGTTCAGTGCAGTGCAGTATGAACTATGAACTCAGTGTAGCAATAAAGAACAAACCCATGATGGATTAAGCTGGATTCAGACAGGACTCGTCAAGCGTAGCAGCGAGCAGCAACCAATCAGCGAGGCGATATTTTCCACGCCACTGATGATATCACCTCGCTGATTGGGTTGCTGCTCGCTGCTTGACGTGCGTGCGTGCGTCCTGTCTGAATCCAGCTTTTGGGCCGGGGGCAGGAGGCCGGGGGCAGTCGAAGCGTCAACGAGAACGAGGCGAAGCACCGTGCCGACTGGCGCGGTTTCACGGCGTTTTACGTGGTTTTACGTCACGATCGCCTGGCCTGGCACGTCTCGCGCCCGTCGCGGCACGTCGCACGTTCCTCGCCCCGCGACGAGGTCTAAGGTTGTCGCCGGTGAACCAGGTGCTTGGCGCGGTACCCGAAGATTCGGGTGGCAAGCTCGCGACTTTCCTGCCGTGATGTTTTGATACGCTCTCGTCCCCGTCCCGCTCTTTCCCTTCCATCTATCTTTCTCTCCCCCCCTCCCCTTTACCTGTATCTTCTGCCGGATTCTGGAGGATGCCCTGCGACTCCGTCCCGTCGACGAAGGTGTGAACCGTTCCCAGGAACGTTTTCCCGAGGCGAGTTGCTCCGGACCTTATTATGCTGTATTCGTCGCCGTCGTCGCCGTCGCCGTCGCCGTCGCCGTCGTCCCGTGATAGGTGCGGAAAGTTCATGGGCACGTGTGTGCGTGTGCGTGCGTTGCGTGCGTGCGTGTATTCGCGCGCAGTCCAGTGAGTCCAGTCCCGCGGACACGCGTACGCGCGCGCGAGTGTGTGTGCGTGCTATGTCATTTGCTTATTTGTGCTTATTTGCAAATTGATCAGGAGCCGAGAGCCTTGCGTTCACGCGCGATGCTGGATCGCCACCGGGGGGATTGTCCTTCAACGCGTTTGCACGGCATGTGTGTTCGCGCTAGGAACGTTTCGCGCGCTCACCCGTGGCGTTTGCCGTTTTGTTAATTAAGAGATTGTTGATCGTCGGGCGTTCCTTCGATTAACAATATCCCCCCCGCGCCCGAGGCGCCAAGTATTTTGTCTCGCTCTGCGACGATCATCTTTGCAGCATGGTATTACAGAAATACGTCAATGATACAGTCCCGGAAAACTCGGTTGCATTGTACTTTTGCAAAATATGTCACTTGCCCGAGACTCGTCTCCCTACGCGTTATGTAAAAGTTTGGACGGGGTTCAACGTGTGTTTCTCGCCGTAAATTCTGGAGTGACTGGAGTAAATTATCGCTGTGCTCTGAATACAATATTAACATTTCAAAACTCAAGGATGATACCTTGGCTATGTGTTTCTAACACCTGCAGTTCGCTTCTTGATGCATGCCTGGATATGAATATTACTGTATGTTATCTCGAAACTTGAGATATCTGACATGTCAAAGATATCGAACATTGTAAAACGGTTATTTAAAGTCTAAGCATATGTCGTAATACGTATCCCGTAAACTCTGTGTTAATCTCTGCAATGTGACATGCAGCTGTGCAAATTTATTCTTGGATGGATGAAGATGTTTCTTATCTGGTATCAAAACCTCAATGACACCATGTAAATAAAATAATAAACTGTACGTCCTTTTTTTTCCCAGATATGACTCTCTCTGTACATACCACACCCTGTAATTGCTCAAGGAATCATCTGATGTCTATGAACGATGACCTGTATGCTGTTAAACGACATTGAGGTGAACACGCTGTGATGGGGTGGACGATATCCACCGCAGCATGGATTGTCATATGGGGCTGCCTGCTGCCGGGCTTCTATTTAGCTCCGCAGGCATCTCCAAAGCAAGTGCCGTGCGATAAGACGAGAAAGGTCTTCACGGACTCGTGGGGAATCATCAGCGATGGACCCACGGGCTCGAATTACACTCAAGATTCTCACTGCGAGTGGCTCATCAAAGGTACGGATAAAAGTACTTACCGTTCTTACAGCAGGAAAGTACAACTAATATGCAATTCACATTACTTGTCTCTGTGTTGCAGCTAACCATAGCCGCCAATTTATTACATTAAGCTTTCGAACGATGGGCACAGAATGTAGTTATGACTATGTGTTTGTTTATGATGGGGATTCCTTTCGCTCACCGCTTCTGGGTAGTTTTAGTGGCAAAACGGAGCCGCAGCAAGTGACGTCATCATCTGGTTATGTAAGTATACGTATCCCACGGTAATAACGTTTATAATGGATTACAGATTAAAGATTTTACAGTGACGTATTATCTGCATTAACGATTGATGTTATATGGCACTAATTAAATATAAAAAATATAATTTTTCATAATAAAAGATTATGTAAACTAGTTATATATTATATATAAAAATATATTGAAACACTATATATAATTAAAATATAATATAGGTTACTACTAATAAAATTATTAATAAAATTACGTAATAATAATGAACGGAAATGAAACATGATATAAAATGTTGTTATATAGCGCGAGATACTATAACATTATTATTTTTTTTTTACAGATGTTGATATTATTATATAGTGACACAAATTACGTCCTAGATGGTTTTCATGCAGAATTTTCGGTCACGGATTGTCCGAACAATTGTACTCATCATGGAAAGTGCATTAACAATACGTGCTTCTGCGAAAACGATTGGGGAGGTAAAGATTGTTCCCGAGCTCTCTGTCCAAACAATTGCAGTCACGCCGGTGTTTGTGGGATAAAAAGATGCAAATGCAACAATGGATACTCTGGACAATCTTGTTCTTTGCATAAAACACATCCAGAAGGAAATCGGTACGTTAGCCTGTTAAATTATATACGTCTTTGCTTTATACTTACATTATTATTTAACGGTAAAATAACAAAATTACTTTTTTTTTATATTTTGTATTAAATTTTACATATATTAATATGTAATAATAGATGGGACGTGTAGAAATAAAAAGATCTCTATAATAATCTAATTATTTATGTAGGTGGCATTGGCTTTCACATTCGGAAGGTGGACTAAGATCGCGCGCAGCTCATACCGCGACTTATGTTCAGGAAACAGACTCACTTTATGTTTTCGGCGGTTATGATCTCAATTATATACTCAGTGACTTGGAAGTATACAGGTTTAGCACAAGTCAGTGGGAAGACGAATACGGAAGTGTATTAGGTAATTATAAATTAATGCACAAATTTCACGTAAGAATCTTAGGATAAATTGTTATATTTCTTTATAATCTTGGTAATTATATTTTAATTACATATTTTCAACTTTTGTATATAATAAATAATATTAATTTATTACAATGTACATCGTGATAAAATTCTTACTATTTTAAATGTTATAACATTAAAAAAAAGAAAATAACTTCTCAATACTGTTTTACACTCGCAGAAGGTGCTGCATCTGCCGAATATCTAGATCCTACATTGATCGCTACCGAATTACAACGCAATCCTGGTGCCAAAGAGATATACGGCCTACCGACGTCATCTTTATTCTGGAAGGTGCTTTCAAGCATCAAAGATAACAATACGTTTGGCCTGCTCGATCGGACTGCTGACGGCGGTCAGCACGGCTCGCGAGAGTTCAGAAATATGCCTAAGGATAAGGAAAATGAGAAAAGCAGAAGTACCATTAGGATCGATAGGAACGACGATCCCAGAAGAAAGCATCCGCGAAATATAAGACCGCATTATTCGCAAATGTCAACAAGGTAGTAAGTGACAGCTCACGCTCATTAATTCAATATTTCGAAAACAATCTTGGAAACCCAGAATAATACGCTGCTAACCTTGTATTTTATTCATGTAGATAAGCTTGGTAAGCTCTCTGTACATACAAAATGCTTATTACAAATTACGTGCTTTTAATTGGAAATTTTATCATAAGTAAAGATTCATCAAATTTAGTTCAAGTTATTACTTCATGTAAAATTTTATATGTCCATGATTCTTCACGAAAGAAGCATTTAATGCTCCCCTATACAATTCAAGTTAAAGTAATATTTTATTACATGTTTGTTTATAGAAGATATCGCAGAAATTTGGAAAACTTACACAGAGAACGTGACGCAACGGATATGCAGAACGATGACATGAAATGGGAAGAGCAAATCGTGGCGGGATCTTCGGAAGATAATATTTTCATGTCAGAGTTTACGGATCCGAAATTAACCACGAGTGATTCGCTGAAGGAGGAAGTTACAGAGCCAACCATTGACGAATTACCCAAGCCGAGTCCTCGATATGGTCACGCTGCGTGTAAATACCAAGGTCTGTCGATATATAGCGCTTACTAATCTATGCCCATAAAAACACGGTAAAAAATTTTATACTGCAGAAATAAAGGAACTTGCTGCTAATTTTGTACAAAAATCAACACGTTGAAATTTATTACGTTTTATAGCGCTAATTAATATAAGGCGGAACGAATAGTAGATAAGACCTTGTTTCGGAACCAGTATTTTTATTTTACCTTTATCTGTTTTGAATCGGACAAACTGGATTGATATAATAATGAATCTAAGAAATGGAAATGTTTTTTGAAAATATGTTTAATGAGAAAGAAGGAAAGAGAAATCTGTCAGTTTCACTTATTACAAATACAGACAAAAAATGAAAAAAAACATAAAAAATTACTGTGATTTACTGATTTACTATCATAGCACTTTAAGCAAATTATCGTATAATTTATAATTTAAAAAATCGTGAACTTTAAACTAGGCAATTATCATTGGCAAAACGAATAAAGTCTTTGTATTTTCAGATGGCTTTGTGGTCTATGGAGGAAAGGTGCAAGACGGTTCTCTATCGAACGAGCTGTGGCATTACAATGTGAAGAAACGCATGTGGACTTTACGAGCTAAAAACTCCCCTTTCTACCCACCCAGACTGACAAGGCACACTCTATCTTTGGCAGGCGACTATATCTATCTGTTCGGAGGTAGTACCGTTGATGGAGAGTTCTCGTCCAGCCTTTATAAGATCAAGTTGCGTTTAGGTAAGTTCAAATTGATTTATCTTCAGTTTATTAAAGTGAAAAAAAAATCCAAAGAATGTATATTTATACTTTCTATACACATGAAACATGTAGTTTGTACTGACAAATATTAGCGTAACCCATAATTACAGAGGATCCTACGGCAATTAATGAGAGGTGGATAGAAGTGCGACCTCGAGGCGGTAAGGAACTTGATGTACGCGTGGTAGCGCATTCGACTGTATATCATCGTGCTACCAATTCTCTCCTGGTGTACGGCGGCGTGGTCGCCAGCGTTGCCCGTTTCAGTAAATTGTCGGATCGAATGTTCGTCTTTCAACTGGACAGAAAGGTCTGGTCCGAGATCCATTATCCGAGAGCGCACTTGCGAGACACGTACGTGCCGAGAGAACGCGCGTTTCACACATGTAATATCATAGGTAATTATCTGTTTTTATTAAGTAAAATAAATTTTAGAATAAAACATATAAATATAGATATATAACTTTTTTCTTTAAATTACGTGTATAAAGCTTGTTTTATATAAAAATACATACCATAAATAATGCTAAAATTGTACATAAATTGTTTTTTATGTATATAAATTCGATGATAGATTTATAGTGTCTAATGCATTTTAAAATTTAAAATACATAATGCTTTATTTATTATTACCGCAGGAAATTATCTGGTGGTATTCGGTGGATATTCTCATAGACATAACAAGGAGGAGATCTGTTACGATAACCAGATGTATCTTTATCATCTTGGTTGTCATGCTTGGGTGAGCCACGATGTGTTGGGCTTAAACGATAAAGGTAAGGCAAATTTAATTTATTTTACATAAAATTTTTTTTATATTGATTTAAGAATACTGAAAATTTACTTTTTTACTCCTTAGATTCTCGTTATCCTAAGCAACAGGGTGTATTCGCTCATGCGGCAGATGTACGTAACGGAAATACCTTGCTACTCGTTGGTGGGTATCATGGCAATGTAAATGCAGATCTTCTCGCATATACTTTGCCGCCCATGTTAGCACCGGGAGACGAGGATTACGTCGAGCCAGAGCAAATTTGTTCGAGACACAAGAGCCTAATGGAGTGCGCGGCAAATCCCGAATGTGGCTGGTGTTCTGCGGATGAGGTATTTTACTTATTAATCTCACCTCCTATACGATTCATAAAACAATTCTCGTTTTTACGCTCTAATGTGTGAAATTTCCTGGCACATTGCAGATATGCTACGGTCGGACGATAGGTAGCAATTGCACGACGAATTTACAGACAACGCGTTGTCCGGGAGTCTGTCCTGCCTTAGGCGACTGTCACTCTTGTCTGATACACGGACAGCCCGGTGGCGGTTGGGGCACGAATTTCCGCGGTAAGAAGTCCGTCTCAAATAAACTAAATTTGGGCACGTGCACATGGTGTGTCCAAAACGCTCGCTGTCATCACAAAGATGACAATTACGGGGTATGCGGCCTGCGGGACGACACGCCGTCGCAGATACCGGGCTGGTGGGGTTCGAAAGGCACGGAAATTATCAAGGTCGAAGAGTGTCGAGAGATGGACAAGAGACCGGGTTTGACTTTTCTCAAGTACAAGCCACCAGTGAACTTCAGCCAGCCCGATTCAGTCGCCATAGTGAACGCGACTACGGTCGACTTCAACGTACCATCCATGCAAGGCGCGAAGACGGAATCGGCGCTGGGCGGCGAGATGATCGCCAGGCTAACCGGCTTTCTTAGACCGCCAAATTACCTTTGGGACAGTGCGGCAGAGCATCTGAAGATCTGCGTCAGTTATAACAGTGCGACACTTCACGTATCGCGAGACGATAATCCTAATAAGCTGGTGAGTTATTTTTACCATTTAGCAACTGTGCCATACTTTCTAATTGTATTGGAAAGTCATAAAAAGAATAAAAATTATTAAAGAAGAATTCGAGTGGAATTACTTGACGATTACACCATCGGCGTGCGCTAACTGCTCCAACTACATCTGTGAGTTGTGTGTGGGCACCAATTTAAAGACAGTGTTTAAAAAAATAATTTAAAATAATTTTGCCTTTATTCATTCAAGAAAAGAGAATTGGAATATTCTTGTAGCACATAAACCGATCGAATGACTTTAATGTATTTAAGTTTTACTATAATTAAACTATCCATAATTTTTAATTTCTGCTCAGGAACTGGTCGCTAATCTAACCGCGGAGACATCGCAATGTATACCGACGAAATGGGCAGATAGTGGATATCCGATGGAGCTGCAGGCGGGCCGTTATCTGTTGGACTTCGAGTCGAAAAGAATGGTGACCGCGAGCTACGCTTATGCGAGTAAAATGGAAATTACGCATAACAAGAAGATGGAGAATCCGAAAGTCTTCACTTTCGAGTATCTAGAACCGTATCAGAACGGTTCGTGCCATCAGTACGGGAACTGCCTGCACTGCTTGACTGATTCCTCGTGTGGTTGGTGTGACATTACCAATCAATGCCTATCGCGCTCCACCAACGAGACAGAAAGCTGCGCGGTAGACGTGGACTGGGATGAGGAGCGCGGCGAGACGATACGCGAGTGGCATTACTTGACGATTACACCATCGGCGTGCGCTAACTGCTCCAACTACATCTCCTGTGAGTCCTGTGTGGGCACCAACTTGTGCGAATGGTGGACAGAGGAGGCGAGGTGCGCACGAATCGGTCGACTACCCGATGCCGTGGTGAGTTTGGATCAGTGTCCAATCCCGTGCCGACAACGCTCCAATTGCACGCAGTGCCTGGACGAGCGCGGTAGATGCGTGTGGTGCGAGGCCACGCGGGAATGCTTCTCGTTCTCCGTGTATACGTCGGAGTACCAGTTTGGCCTATGTCGAGAGTGGATGGACCAGGCGGGCCTGATGGGCGTCACGTCGCGCAGCGGCTCATCGCTCACCGGCAACGATCAGTGCAAGAGCTGCAGCCGGCACTCCAACTGCTCCAGTTGTCTGCATTCGCTCAGCTGCGGCTGGTGCTACAGCCTGGAGAATCCCATCACCGGCATGTGCGTCCAGGGCGATTTCAATCAGGCTCACGTCAACTGCAGCGCGGTCATCAACGAGTACCGGAATAGCAGTCTAAGGGCCGACGAGTCTGGCTGGGCGTACGCGCAGTGTCCGGATGTAGATGAGTGCGATCTCGGCTTGCACGACTGCCATCCCGATGCGCTTTGCACTAATACCCACGGCAGCTTTAGCTGTCAGTGCAAGCGCGGTTTTAACGGCGACGGCAAAGAGAATTGTACCAAGACCTGTTATGAGAGGTGCGTCAATGGTTATTGCAGCGAGGCTCCGGATTACAAGTGTGAGTGCAACCTGGGCTGGACCGGACCAGATTGTCGGACCAACTGCGGCTGTTACAACCATTCCACGTGCCTGCAGGTACAACGAACAAAAATTGTACACAGAAAATCAAAACTTGTTCCTTGATTCTTAATTATCGAAAATTTGCAATCGGTTTTTCAATTAATAATATTGCTATCTTAATTCGATTTTCAGGGACCAGGCATCTGCGACGAATGTCAAGACTGGACGACTGGACGCTACTGCGAAGAATGTAAGGCAGGAAGTTACGGGAACGCGACCACGCCATTGGGCTGTCGCGAATGCAACTGCAACGGGCACGGCGATGTGGAGCTCGACGTTTGCGATCGACAAACCGGCATGTGTTTCTGCCGCGATAACACCGAGGGCGATAAGTGCCAGCGTTGCAAACGGGGCTACTACGGAGATCCGCGAGACGGCGGAATGTGCTACTATGGCTGCATGTCTCGGGGTATGTTGGGTGGCGAGGGAAATGGGAAACAGGGCCTTGGTAGCCGACACTCCCAATCTTCGCTCTGGGACAATTATATGGGCGACTCGCCGACGAGAGAGTGCCTGTGGATTGTCAGTCCCGAGACGGCTCTCTCTTTGGATGCGACACCAACGATTCAGAGCGTGATACAATTCACTATCCACGATGACATCAATGTAAGTTGCCAGGAGAACAGCGTGTACGTGTATGACGGTCTGCCCGAGTTCGTCTCATCTACCGGTGGTCATCAGAGCCAATTATTGGGCGTGTATTGCACGGAGAGCACCAACTATCCAGTGACGGTGGAGGCGAAATCCGGGTTTCTAACAGTGCACTATAAGCAGCTGGACGAAGTGGAGGGTTTTAATGCGAGCTACGTGATAATGACGTGCAACAACTGCCCGGGGAACCGCGAGTGCCGCAACGGTAACTGTCTCTGCAAATCCGGTTACGTCGGCATCAACTGCGACGTGGAGATCTGTCCGAATAACTGCACTGCTTCTGAGAAACGTGGCGTTTGCGACAAGGGCTATGGCCGTTGCGTTTGCGTGCCAGGCTACGGCGGTCGCGACTGCTCAATCCAGCTCAAAAACTATCAACTAATATTTACGGAACTCTTCAATTCAGAATATTTGGCCGATCATCTGGATCACTTGAGGAAGACGTTGCCGCGCTTCGGACACAGCCTAGTGGCCGATCGGCGCGGCAGTCTGTGGATGTTCGGCGGTTACTCGCTCAGTCACGGACCTCTGAACGACATCAGACTCTTCGACACAAAGAACAACACGTGGATGCCAGTGACAGTGGAATCTACGTCGGAGGCGTCCATGCCGCAGGGCCGGTACTTTCACGCCGCCGAAATTGTTCACAGTAGGCAACAGATCTACGTCTACGGTGGCCTATCAATGAAGGACGAGGACGTACAAGGACTGTCGAACAATACCCTCAACGACTTTTGGAAATTTAGTTTGCAGAACCAGCGATGGAGCCAAATTGTGCAGGACGAGTCAAAGAAGGAGCCACTGCCTTTAGCCGGTCACACATTGACCTTGCGTAGAGACGGAGAATCGGAGAGCCTGATTCTGATCGGTGGTTTCAGTCCTAAGTACGGATACCTAGACACTGTCTGGGAGTTCAATCTGGAGACTGAGACCTGGGACACAGTGAACACTACAGGGAACGGACCCCTAGGTGTTTACGGCCATTCCACGGTATATCATAGTAAGTCCGATAGCTTCTACGTCTTCGGTGGCTACACTTATGCGATAAATAGAACGTTTATTTCGAACAAATTGTACGCCTTGAAGTATAAGACACGAACGTGGTCTGTACTGCCACCCTTTGAGGACTTCACCGATGGCAGCAGTTTACCTCAAGCTAGATTCCTTCATTCCGCGGTCACGACGGACGAATACATGGTGATATTTGGCGGTCGGCAGAATCCTCACAACACATCGGACTCGCTAATAGCGTACAAATACTCGTGCAATATGTGGATAAGTTTAATAACGAAAGACATGGAGACGATCGGCAGGCCGCCCCCGCCTGCGTACGCCCACGCGATGACTCATGCCGATCCGGAGTCGAACGCCGTTTACGTTGTTGGCGGCTTCGACGGTGGTATCAAGAGTCACGTCACGTTGATCAACATACCGGAGGATCTATGCAATCTGTGGAAGGATAAGAACACGTGCAGAAAATATTTCGGTTGCTCGTTCTGCGCCGTCACCACTCTCAACGGCACCAACACCTCCCTCTGTTTCTCGAACGAGGTGTCGAGCAACCGAGGCGACAAGTGTGACATCAACGTGACTCAGGCGCAACGATCAAACGGGATGTCCTGCAACTCGATGTGGACGAACAGGACTTGCGATAACTTCAGGACCTGCACGGAGTGTCTTGCGAAGTGGCCGTATTACGAAGAGCACGACCCGGTTTGTAAGTGGTGCACCAACTGTCCGCACGGCATGGGCAAGTGCATCTCGACGAAAAGCGACTGCGACGAGCAGCAGAAGTCGAACAAATGCAGTTCATCGGTGACCACCGTGAGTCAGTGTGGAGAACGACTGTGCCCGGCGAGCGACTGCGAGAAATGCAACAGCCTGGACAAATGCGTTTGGACGAGGCAGGTTCTGAAAACCAACGAATTGGGACTGAAGCTAACGAGCGAGCCGGTCTACGACTGGAACTGCGTGCTGCTCGAAATCTTCGAGCGGTCCAGCATCAAGCTGAGCAGCGCGCAGTGCGAGAAGAGGTGCTCCGAGCACGAGGACTGCAGAAGCTGCCTGAAGGGTACCGGGGCCGAAGGTGGATGGAGCGAGTGTCGGTGGTCTACGCAATTGAACGAGTGCATCTCCCCATCGTACCAGCCACTTTACTGCGCCGGCGGAGTTTGCGGCTTGGTGCTGCGTAGCCCGGACATGGACCACTGCCCGGAGCCGTGCTCGGTGTTCAAGCAGTGCAGCACCTGCCTGAAGCACTCGCATTGCGGCTGGTGTTCCTTGGACTCTGCCAATATAACCGGTCAAGGAATATGCACGGAGGGATCGCTCGAGGCACCGGCGGACCATCCGGCCGGCGGTACTTGCGAGATGCTTTATCGTCAACACTTCCCGGAGGTCGAGGCGCCGCCGATCACCACGACGTTGCATCCGTATCACGTGGACTCTCTAGAGGCGCAGGACAACGTTACGATGTCGTTGCTCAACGCGATGCCAAAACCGGAATTCTCCTGGCACTACGTCCGCTGTCCACCGGAGAACGAGTGCGAGAATGGGCATCATACGTGTTCGCCGAAGAGCGAGAAGTGTTTCGACCTGGAGGAGGGCTTCGAGTGCAAATGCGGGGACGGATACAAGACTGAGACCACCTGGGGGAACGACTTCGGTAAGAAGATCTGCGTGCCCATGTGCACGCAGGGTTGCGTGAGGGGCACGTGCGTGAAGCCCGATCTCTGCCGCTGTGACTTCGGCTACGTCGGCTCGAACTGCTCCATTCAATGCCAGTGCAACGGGCACAGCGATTGCGCCGGCCCGGACAAGCTCGACAATTGTACGATGTGTCACAACAACACGATGGGGAAGCAATGCGAGAAGTGCCAGCCTCTGTACGTCGGCAATCCCGCGGACAACGGTCAGTGCGTGCCGTGTCTCGAGTACTGCAACGGCCACACTCGGATTTGCATCAACGACAGCATGACCGTGCCCGATCCGGACTCGCTGAAAAAGATGCCGACGGAGAAGCTGAACAAGCAGCTGGGGGAGGGACCGGTGGCGAAAGCGAAGTGCATCGATTGCGGGAACAACACGAGGGGCGACAAGTGCGGCGAATGCATGACCGGCTACTTCCGCGGGACGGAGGACCTTCGCGACGTGTGTCGGTCTTGCGAGTGCCACGGCCACGGCTTCACGTGCGATCCCGTGACCGGCGAGAAGTGCAATTGCGGCAACAACACCGAGAGCGAGCCGTCCTGCATCAGCGGCCCCGTGAAGGGCACGAACACGGGCGTCGCGCCGTGCTGGATGGTGCAATGCAGCAAGTGCAGGGAGAATTACGCCGGCACCCCGACGATGGGTCACCAGTGCTACAAGACCGTCACGGTCGACAATAAAATGTGCTTCGACTCGAAATTAATAGGTGAGCGTAAAACCGTGCAAATGATAAACTAAATCTTTATACAACAACTAATCCAATGCACAAAAATTACCTTACAAGATCTTCATCTGCATAATGTTTCTATTTTTCAACGGTTTATGTAACACTTTACTCGTAATGGCATTTCTATTTCCAAATCACTTCTGTGATTTTTTTTTAATTGATGTGAAAATAAATAATTAACATTAGTATCAATCAATACTATTTCGAAAAAATACCGATACTACGATTTTATTTCACAATGTATGTATTTATACTCAACACATTCGACACTTTGATCAAGTTTTTATTTTTCTTCTTAAATTGCAACGTTCTATTTTGTGTGGAGGAAATGGAGGAAATATCGGTTCGTATCCTCTTTTTTCTATTATAAGCTATTCGATATTTTGCCGTTTTCGTGCGTCTAAAATGAGATTTTACTCCATTTCTTTACTTCAGACGAGTGCAAGTTGAAACCGAAGCCCCTAAACCCTGGCCAAACCGTCTTCTACATGGTGCAACCGCGATTCATGAACGTGGACATCAGAGTGACGGTGGATGTCACCCAAGGTGCATTGGATCTGTTCTTGAGTCCTCGGGATGATTCCTTCGTCGTCACTTTGAACTCATCGACTGGATATCAAGATGTACGGATTCTTATTTAATTTTTCCATTTTTAAACTAATTTATCTTTGCAAATAAAAATATTAGTTTATTTTGTCAGTAACCCATTTTCTCTTTTTTTTTACATATCTATTGTTTTTTTTTTTTTTTTTTTTTTTTTTATATAATAAAATTTATCTATAAATAAGCTATCTTAAATCTTTGAATTCTTAAACGATTTATAAAGATCACTTTGCCATTATGCTAATATCAAAAACGATAATTTACTACATCAAACATATGTATCTCTCATATTTAATAGATTTACATTATTATACATTTACCAATTTTTATAAATTTATAAATTTTCAATGCTTATATCTATCTATCAAAAAGATGTCTGAAATACTCATTACATCCACAGGTTGAGCTAGATAACAGATTCAGATTGCGGCCTGATCAGCCCACCAACAGATTCCAGATTGTTGAGTTTCATCCTCACTTTGGAGCAATTAACGGTACCACTACAGAGCCGACTCGGTGGAATACCGGGCCGCAGTATTTCGTGATGGAGCGCTGGCTCGAAGATGACCTGGCCAGCTTTCTGACGATCGAGAGGCGAAACACCTTCCTGGTGATCCGTAATCTGACGAATCGACTGGTACTGACGTTGCCGCAGGATAAGCACGAGCTGGGCCAGACCAAGTTTCACATCGCGCTACGAGCGATCGACCCGGCGAATCCGGAGATGAACGGCCGCGCCGCTTACGGGATGATCTTTTTCCGTCAGGATCAACTGCACATCGATCTGTTCGTCTTCTTCTCGTGCTTCTTCTCCTGCTTCTTCCTATTCCTAGCGGTGTGCGTAGTCGCCTGGAAGGCGAAGCAGACGGCGGACTTACGCCGTGCCCGACGTCGTCACGTCGTGGAGATGCTGCACATGGCGAAACGACCGTTTGCCTCCGCGACAATACTCTACGACCGGGACGGCGGCGAGTGTAGCCCGAGCTCGCCGCAACGTAAGGGCAGACGGGGCAAGCACGTGAGCTTTCACAGCGACGTGAGACCGGTGGCTGTCGAGCCCACCGACGACGGCGTCGCGGCGGTGGCGACGGTGTTCATCAGGCTACCCGGCGGCCGCCAAGCACCCGTCAAACTGGCCCTGGGCAGCTCGCTCATACTCTTGACCAGAGTCTACCCGGTCAACAGCAGAGTGTTTTTAAGACGTAGAAACAGTCACGCGACGAACTGAACCCACGTTACAGTGGAATCTCGACTTTCGAGTTCCACATCTCGGGCACCGATATTATTGAACTCTTCTCGAACATCGATAAGAGTCACCGACGTTTGAGCAATCTGCTACGGATTGCAGCTTGTAATAGAATTTGGGTATAATGGACCTGGAAAATTAATATATAGATTTAACTGGCAGCCTCTTTTTTGAGACAGTTTTAACACGATAAAGATAATGGACGAGATGAACTCAGGATATAACGTGAATTTTAACAAAATACGTATTTTACTATCGGAACATCTTACATACCGCTTATAATTTTATCTTTCCCTTTAGAAAACTGTTCTTTTTTTATTGATCTCACACATTGATTGGCACTAAAGACAGTAACAAGTTAAATCTATAGAACGCAGGCATATAAAATAAATATTAATTAACTGTAATATTCCGCCGAATTTTATTACGAATATTAGATTCATGGATCCGGGGACTGTCGGAGAAAAAACTTTTCAGAATCATGGATAGAATCCAGTATATCTAACATATAAAAAATCATGCCATTAAAATTATTCTAGGGGCCTTGTACAATTAGGATTCAAATTAGAATACATTCTGTAATTAAGATTCAGAAAAGCATGTACTAAAAAATTCGAGTTTTTCTACATTCTAAGAATTTGCAAGCAATGATCGGCGGATCCAAGGATCTTATATCGTATGGTGCGAGCCACTAGACGCTTCAAACGCTTCAGGGAGTCATTTTGTCCTTGTTTAACATTTGACAAACAACAAGGATGAAATGTTTCCAAGTGCGTTTGGAACACCAAGTGGATCACACCCATAGATCTGTAAATCAAGCAATTATTGTTTTTTTCTAACTAGAGATTTAATATTGTACAAGTAGTTATACAAGAGAGGGTCAATCGTAAGTTTATTTAATCTAAATATAATATATATTGTCGTATACCATTCCATGACGAGACTGTACGTTTGTATATACAACAATCTGTAATTATGTATTAATTCGTACTTTATACATTTTTGTAGAAACATTTTACGAAGCGTGGCTTCGCGTCATGGAACATTCGTGACCATTCTCGGAAGCAGGTGAAATCGATTTCGCGCGATTCGTATCGGTTGAACGAACAGTATTAGAATTGTTGATTAGAGATGGAGCTCAACAATGCGTGCGTTAACAAGGTTCCTATGCCAAATTCATTTAGGATGGATACGTGTTGAGCGTCCTAATATAATAATAATATATTATTTATCGTAAGCGGGTGAAGGAAGAAGGCGGAAAGTTTTATTTGGGAAAGAAATGTACATATACACATGAAAGTTGCGAATGCGTGTTGTAAACTTTTATACTAACTGGCGTCGTATGCGTACTGGTTGAAAAACACTTATGCTCGATAGGCGATTTTTTTAATCAGAGATAACGATTACGTATTAGTCGAAACGTATAAGTAATGTGAATGTCGTTAAATATTGACGATATTGACATTGATGCTTAATAATTATTGTTAGAAACATAAAAATGGGATAATGCAGGGATGGCGTTTTGTTTGAAATTTAAGAGCGAAGTAAAGCCGATGAATTAGGCAAATTTTACAAAAAACGAATACAAAAATAGAATTTTGTTTTTACAAATTTACATGAAAGATTGAATTTGTGTGTGTGTGTGTGAGAGTATCTATGGATAAAAGAAATTTAAATTTGTGAAATTAAGGATTTGTAGATCCATATAAACGATAGAGAAATAGAATAAATGGTACGTAACACCAAGAACCTGTGGAATTGAAAATTTGCGATCTGAAAAAAATCTAGGTACTTCGCGGTTACATATCACAAGATTTAAATCCATCTTATATACGGTAATATCACATTATTATATAATATCATAGTATTATAATTGTATAACAAATATGCAATATTTCGTGCTTGAGGAATTCTTGCAATGAGCCATCTCTTCGTTATCCCATTTATGTGTTTTGTTCATTTCTGAACTAGGAATAACGTAACGGTACTGAGTAACGAAATGAGAACTTAAAGGCCTCTTTTATGTGCATGCCGTTTTCTTGTTGTATATCGCATAAACGAGGCACGCGTAAGCAAGGGCTTCGGTATCCTGTGTATGCCATCAAATGGCTGAAAAAATACACGAGTGCTCCTCGACCAGGAAACAACATTCGTTGATTAATTATTAAGCGAACACATCGACGATACGACGCGACCAATTTGTTGAATCTCAGTCTTTTCTTGTCACAAAAGTCATTACGCGCAACGCAAACGGGGACTCTTTGTTATGTCACAATACCCCTTAGGTGCAGCTACCTGTTTGTCGCAGTTCCTCTCTCTCTTTCTCTCTGTTTTCTACGATACATGTCTAGATCCGAAAATCCACTGAATACAACCTTTGCGACAAAATAAGAGGAACGATCTTTAAAATTAAGAAGTCACGGAAATGTAAAAACCTGAAACTAGGATCAATGGCTAAAATTTGTAGCTCGAGAAATGCCATGTTTTAAATTGAAAATTATGAAATTATAAATAGATGCTCAAGAATCTGTGGAGTCGATAAAATCGAAATTTATGGATTCTAAAATTTGTATAGAAATCGCTTCACACAAGCAGTAAAAAGTTCGCAAAGAGTTGAGTAAATTCATAATATCGGATGTTCATGGAAGCGATAAATTTTAAAGATCCATCAAAACTTCCGGGCGAATGAGACCGCCTGTGGATATTCAGCGATCTAAGATCTGGCAATGCGCATTGATCCTTCGGTTTTCAATATCATCTGTAGATCCTTCGAAGTTACATAAACGTTGAGATTTAAAGTTTCTCTCCAAAACTTTTGTAAATTTCGAGGATCTCCCAACCTGTGTACCGGTTGTTGCACCAACATACAGGTCAGCATGACAAGTCACCCTGTACATTCTAAGGACCTACATAAAGTCGAAGAGATTGTTGGAAGGAGGATTGAAATTAATTCGACATTCGCGTAAAATCGCAAAAGATTATTAATTAATTCTCGTTTGTTCATTTGTACGAGCGATCGCGCTGTCCTAAATACTCATCCGCGTGGTGCCGTGTAAAGCATGTAAACTCGACTAAGTACACAGAATCGACAGTATATGTACATTTACATAGGTTTACATGCATAGAGATATATATATTATATTATATTATATATATAATATTAAAAGTAAATGATTTAATGAAGAAACGAGAATAGAAATGATTATAAGTACGAGACCGGTGAGTGTATAATTTTTTGGTTGTACAGATCTGAGCGTTATTTCCGAAATAATTATATTTTATATATTATTATTACATCGCGTCGTCGATGGTAAAAAACGATAATCTTCCAATGCCGGCATTGTATCGAAGAAAAAAAATCGAAGAACACAAGCGTGATCGAGGACGTACCGCTTCGTAACGAAGGAATAGGTTGTGAAAAGAAAAAAAAAAGGAAAAGAAACAGAAAATTTAAGTATCGAGCCAGCGGCTGTCGAACTTTTGGTACGAAAGTGCAATTTATCTTCTAGTTCACGCCGCGAGGAGAAACGTAAGGTTGTGCAAACGATGATTAATAAATTGTATTGCGGAAGCTTTAATAAACATACGTAAAACCGAACGCTTTTATTCGGGGCTTATGATCCCTATATAGATATATATTATTACTCACTTTATAACCATCTTATACCATCTTTTCAATCTATTTGCAATGTACATATATGTCAACTATGTCTACTTCTTTCATCCTTTTTTTCATGCGGAACAATCTCACAAAATATGTTTAGATTGTAAATCATGTAATTATTGTTAAATGATTGTTTAAAATGACATATTTGATCTACAATTTATTGAACTGTGAAATAAGATACCAATGAGAAATACAATAGCGTTATAATACGAGATAAAAAGAAATCCTTAGTTAAAGAGAAATCTCAAGATATGGATAATCTGCATTTTTAGCACTTGCGACTGTTCAATTACGAGTTTGATTCGTCCGGTATAATAAAGTCATACGCAATTGTTATCGAGCTACGTAAGGTCATATATTTATCATTAAACGTGGGACGTAAGAATCTAAAGATAATAACGAATGGATGACGCTCGAGGTAGGGAAAAAAAAATATCGGACCACACGATTATAATTAAATCCTCTTTATTCTCTCATACGTCGATTCAGTAAAATCTCTCAAACTCAATCTGTGTTCTCTCATATACATATATAGAATTCTCTTTCATATACTACATCTATTCTCAGGACATTCGTAAAACGATGCCGTTCGGCAATAGTTATTTACATATTTAGACTACCACGCGCATTCACCCGCGACATCCACCCTCGCACACATGTGTGTACATCGAGCGATCTAGGAGACGAATTGTTAGCGTTGTTCCCAGAACTCCCACGAAAAGGATTCCTTTACAGTTTTCAACAACAACAAGAGACTCGCAAAAGTCGCAAACAGTGTCACCGGTCTAGAAAAGATATTCCAAATAGATATCTCGATTTTTAGAAAAACAGATATACACACAAATAAGCGGCTCGATCGTCGTAAGAAAAGATCTCGAATCACTCTGTCAGTCGAAACCAATTTGTACCAATTGCTATACAATTATTGTTATATTAATAATTTCATTATCTCTAACAATGATACACATTTCCTATTTCCTTGAAATCATAAATTATTACAAATATTCAACGTAAAGAAACCAACGAGTTCATTTTTCCCGGATATTTTTACGCGTTGTAAGCGACGAGGGAACAAAATGAGCTCGGCGGTATTTCTTCAAAGATATATATATCTCTACGAATTTTCAAAAATTAATTCTTCGAATTTTCTTGCTTGCAGCAAAAAGCATCACCCGCTTCTCCGTCAAACGATTAAATTTGTCGCAGAGTTGACGAGAGATTCATTACGCGAGAGTAGACAAACCTAAATCTCGACCCTTTCCTTCCCGGTATAATCGTATTAAAATACACTTGAATAGAGAAATCGTTACAAAAATCTTGCAAGCTTTATAAATTTTTTTTCCTAGTATTCAAACGTATTTGTTTTGGGAACGATAGGGTAGAAGGAGATCGTCCTTCGACTTTGTACGATTAACGCTTTGTACAATTTCGGTCTGAGTTACAACATCCGTGATCATTCTGGACCACAGCTTTGGAGCATGGCATAGTTTAGGATTAACATTCGCATTTCACTGGGAAATAAGTGCGCGTGCAACTGCAATTTCATAAAATTATTATATATATGTATAGTTCTAGCACAGGGAATTGTACATGTCGCAAAATGAAACACGCTCTAATTGCACGCGCAACGTCTGATCTCTCGATAAAATTCCTCAGTTGATCAAAAACCGCTTTGCCGGATTTAACTTGCCAAAGTATCTTTTGGCGACTCAAATCGTAACTTTAAGTTGTCTGCCGGAGATGTTCAATGAAGATATCGGCGCGAAATGTATGCGGACAAGTGCGACTGACTAATTTGTTTGTCTCCCACTTATCACCACCATCCGCTTGGTCAAATACGTAGAAGAATACCAAAAATTTACCGATTAATTGTTACTTATTGTCAATAGAATACATATAAATTTGCGCTTGTACTTTACTGTTTGACAAATTGCAAGACGCAAGAGTAAAAAATAGCCATAATTGCACGTGCAATTATTACTCAGCGCGAGACAGGTACAAGAATGCTTGTAGTTGTCACCATCGCAAGGGCGACGATCTTATTCTACATAACATTAGCCACTAGCAACGTGGCGAATATATGTATATGTATCTATATCATATACATATACATACATAAATATGATGAACGTATGTATATGTATATATATATTTATAAATACATATGTATGTATATATATTTACATTTGTAACGAGATTTGTAAGAGAGTAAATAACCACAAAAAAAACGAGAGATATAATTTAAGATACAATAATAGAATAGTTAGTATTTTGTTTTTCCGAAAATTGCGAGCTACCTAAACGCGATAACTTTCGACGATACCCTCGACGAGACTCGAATCTGTTTTTAACGTACACGATATAAAAAAGTATATATGTATATAATACCAAAGTACAGTGTTGCTCGGCAAAAATTGCATCAATTTTCCAAGCTCTGAATGTTAATAAATAAAACGCAACATAAAGCAACAAAGTTAATCTCCTAATAAACCTTAATCCTACATGAAAGGTACAAAAGGTACATCTTATTTACATAAAAAGTATACATGTATATAAATCTGCCTGGTAATTAAGATAAGAAAATAATATTATATATATATATATATATATATATATATATATGTATATATATACACACACACGACTGTCACAATATACATAAATATATATATTTGTATATTGTAATAAGGATTTCATCTACATTGCAGATGATTTTAAGCTATTTTCATTTCTTTATGCAAATTACAAACGTGCAAAAAAGATAATAATTGCTTTACACTTTCAAAAAATATAACTACGATGTAAAAAGATAAGAACCATTTTCTTGCCTCGTATTGAAACTTCATTTAAGTTCTCTCACAAAACACAGATTCGAGTCACCTTCGAAACTTATCGTCTGTGATGTAACGCGCGATCACTCAGTAACCGCGAATGATTTCTCGATCGCGTTCTCCTGCAATCAATACACACATTACATACCACACAACCCACACACACAAATATACATAAATGTACAGAACATCTCAGAGAATATGATAATCAGCAATAAAAACCTTCTTAATGAAGCTAAAAATTCAACATTGTTGAGTCAAACCTAAAGGTTTAATTATTGGTTCAACAATATTGAATTTTGAGCATCATTTAATTTTTAACATTAAATATCTTGATAATCAATATCTAAAATTAGATGCAAACAGAATTTCGAATTTATTAAAAAATAATCTTATTTTTTATTTATATCTATTCCTGAAACTTGGATCTCTTAATTTTCAATATTAGATGCCGGTATTAAGTTGTCCTAAATTATTTTAATAAATATTAAATATATATTTAAATTAGATTAAGAAGCCAGCTTCAAATTTCTTTGAGTAATCTATTAATGATTCTCATATTTTCTGCGATATACTATATATGCAAGGCATTCAGGAAGTTTTTCAGTTTTAGTTAACAGTGATGTACATTTAAGTAATAATTCGTTAAAGTATTTCGTTTAAGGTAATCGCCACGTTTTTTTTTTTTTTTTAGGTCAGTGTTCCTTAAACTGTGTTCCACGAAAATCTGGAAATATAACAGATAATTCTACATTGATTAGTATGTTAATTGCGACAAATATTTATCCTTTGTTATATCTATTTCATTGTAATCCATCCAACACAAATAAGATTTAATCGTAGAAAGAAAGTTACACTGAAAAAGTTTATACTACCCTTATGTTTTATATACAAGGTGTCCGTCCAGATGTCCTTTCACACACACACACGCGCGCACAGATATTCTTTTATTTATAATATAGATATCTGTTGTAATGAAAATTAGCAATTTTTAACGTTTCTATTAACTATTTATTGTTGCATCAGTATTGAAACAACCATCACTTTCTCTGTCTTCGGTTTAACTTCTAATTGAAAGGACATCGTCAATGATTGTAGCGGAACACCCTATAATCGTAACTTTCGCCTGCCATTGTTTTTCAAGGAAAATCTTCATAGCGACTCGAGGCACGACAAAGAAAAGACTCTATCCTTTGGTGTCTCGTGATTTGTAAGTTTAAGAAGCACTGGCGTTATCGATCACTGCCAGCATGTTACATTTACGCGCGGCGAGAGACAGTGGTGCATGTTAAGTTTACAATTTCCCAAGACAGATCGACTGTCTTCGGGACTAGAATCGATCGTCTAATGTACACTTTCCATTTCATCTTTCCCTACTTTCCAACAGTTGCTCCTTCCCGCGAAATAAAAAATAACCGACAAAAACCTAGCTAGTACATAAGACACTTATTACAATTAAAAATTAAGTTTTCAACGCTCGCTATACTTCCTCTACCACGGGGGTCGTCAACAAAATCCGCGTCGTAATTCCGCATATTGTTTCGACGTGCAACAACTCCAAAGATCTGTAGAACATGGATCTGCGAAAATAGATTACTTTACAGATTCAAGGGTGTAAGAGGAAAGATAACAAAGATCCATAAAGAGCTACTTATGCAAGATATTATGGTACTATAGTACTAATAAGTATAGTAATGATTAATGATCTGAATTCAAAGATGCATGGTACCTGTGTACACAAAAATACTACCAAATATTTGAAACAAAGATCATTGAAAAGAGGAGTCTATCATAACAATTATTCGTCAAAACAGTTTCCTAGTTCCTACTCGTCAAAATTTCTAATGGCAAGTGTCTTTAACAATAAACTCTGTCTAGAAACTAAGAACTTCTAAGGCGCAAAAGCGCGGGAGGATAAGAAAATCAACCGAAGATCTATAATATCAAAGATTCATGGAATTAAGAATCCATAGAAGGATGTATAATTGTAAGTGTCCACAGAATCAACAGTCCTTGGAGCCAAGCATCTGTTTTAAATCAACGACCTCCGAAAAGAATGACATATAATTTCAAACAGCATTCAAATCCGCCAGTTGGCATAGCGCCGATACTTTGGCTCGAGCTGCTTCATCACTTCTTTGAATTCGTCGATTTCATCATCGTCGACGTCATACTCGATCGCGTTCGACTTGTTCCCTTCGCTATCCTTCGCCTTCTCTTCTTTTTCCTCCGCTGCATTATTTCGGGCTGCAAAAAAAAATGAAACATTGTCTTCGTCCCGTAAACTAATATCTGTGCAAATATATAAATTATGCATTTTGCATTTTTAAAGAAAAGCTGTGCACAAGCTTTCGAAAAATTAAATGAAATATTAGACAATAATAAAAGAAGTTAAAATTTTTAATTAAATGATTTATTGTAAAATTCTAGTTATTGTAGAAAAAACTGTAACAATAAATAATTTATTTTAAAATTGTAGTATATAATGTGTATATTGAAGTTTGCATGATAAAGACGTGCAACAGCAGAGGAAATATCAAAAGGAAGATGTGTACATATATATAATAAGAGGAAAATACATATATACAAACGAGGTAGGAACAAGAGGTGTACAAAACAAATGTAATAATTAAACTTTTCTTTTAATGACTTGTTAATAAAGTAAAGACGTTAATGTGTTTGTCAAAAATAGACGAGGGTAAAGTAAGTAGTAAGGAAGCGAACGAAAAGATCGCCAAGAAGTCGTGGTAAAAGTTGTGTTGAAAGTTCTGTTACACAAGAAATCTTGGGTAACAACGCGTGAGTCTTTGAAGATTTTCGAATGCTCCAAATAATTCCGCGAAAGAAACGAGACGATTATACCCCTCGCCACAGTTAGCGATTATTTCTTTAACATTTCGCTACATTTAAGTCGCGATGAACAGAGCATTCGAAACTTTTTGAAGTTCTCTTCTTCAAATGTTCCCAGCAATAGCAACAATAAAAGCTGATGTCGTACAAGGTGCAAAAAGCGAAAGTCAAGAAAAGTCGAAGCAGTGAAAGGAACATCCTTTCCGTCAGTCGCGTTAAACCCTTAGAATGTATGGCTCTTCCACGTGAATGCATAGCATAAAATCATCCATTCAAGTGCAATTATCTCTGTTGACATTATCCTTGTGTCTTAATAATTTTGAGCTGAGACTAGTATAACGAAATCACTTGAACCTCGAGGAAACTTAATTTTGTGAAATTTATATCCGATTGAATTGTGTTGTGGAAACTCTATGGTGAACCGAAGAGGGCTTATTTGGTCCTCTTAACTGAACAATTCCCTAAAACTCCAACGAATCTTGTCTGGCTCTTTCGACACGTGACATCGTATTTATGAGAGCGTCTGTAAGCATATTTTTCCCAGTGCGGAATATATATATTTTTTTCTTCTTATCTGTCGAGATTACGTTGCTAAGATCGTAAAGCCAGCTACGCCGAGTGAATGGCGTAACGCATTCTAGGGTTCTCGTAGGAAGTTCCGAAGAGAAGCCGAGAAGAAGGGCACCGCCCGGTACCCGCGCTCGATATACTCACCTGGTGCCGTGTATGGCTGCGGCAGGATGCGCGACGCCTTCGTCGGCGACGGTCCGCGTCGTCGTACTGACGACCGTGCACTTGATGCTGTTGAGATACGAGTGCGCGACGCCGTCGTTCATGCCGTCGTTATCTACCAGTCGCGTCTCCCTGGCAAGAAAGTCCGACGCAAACTCCCCGTACTCGTCGTTGTCGTCGCCCACACCGTTGTCGTCGCGCGAAGGCCTCTTCGGGACCACGACGACGTCCAGCGTCCGCTCGGCGGTGGACTCCACCCTGATGCATATCGACGAGCATTCCGACTCGATCCCGGAGTCCACGCTCTCCTGGAGGCTGCTGCGCGGCGGCGGCGGCGGATGCGCGTCCGTCGTGCCGACGACAGTGTCGTCGAGCGTCAGGACGGTCTCCTCGGTACCGGAATCCTGGCTGTTCCTGTGCGCGCCCTCGGGATTCTCGATCAGCAGCGTGTTCGTCGACGTCGCCCTCGAGGCGGATAGCTCGAAGTACGACTCCGCCACCTTGGCGGCGTCGTTCGGCGAGCTCCTGGACGGCACGCTCGGCGACAGCTCGTCCTCCACCGAGGTGCCGTCCGTAGAGATATCCGTCATGCAGAAAATGAGCTCCTCCGCGTCGGACTTGTCGAGATTCGCGGACGTCTCGTACGGCGTGACGAGGATGGTCGGGTCGATCCGTCTGTCGTCGTCGACGGCGTCCTCCGGCTGGTCCTCGGGCTCGGCCGCGTCTTTAAGGATAGTTCGATGTACGTCGACGTTATTTGGCATGAAAGACTGTCCCTCGTGATGCTCCTTGAACGCCTCTTGGCTTCCCGAACTCATCGTCACCGATTCGCGCGGTTCTACCTTAATATTTACACTTGTACTTTTACGGTCGGCGGAATCGCGGCAAGTATCATCATCGAGGACTTCCGCCACGTCCTCCTTTTCCTCATCCTCCTCCTCCTCCTCCCTCTTCGTGGACTCGCATTGACGATCTTGGTTGACAATGCAGCACGTGCTACTGGTAACTTTCTCGTTTAAGTGGCCGTTCGAGTCGACGTCCTTCAACGACCTCAACGGCGTCCCGACATCGTCCACCGACATCGACGACACCCAGACGTCGTTCAACGACGTCGACGATGTCCCGCAGTTGCCTGGCGTACATTTAATCGCGCCGACGTCATCGCCCGTGCTCGTCGGCGCTCTCGTAGTATTTACGCTATCTACGATTTTCCTATCATGCCCTATGTTACAAATCGGAAAACTACTATCACTAGTCTGATTAATACTGTCCGTGGTTGTATCACATGTCCTCGCCGCTAAGGTATTCACTCCTCCAACCGCGTCGTTACGCTCTAAACACTCCCCGTCGTTATCCTCTAAAACCTTCGGCCCGTCGCATTCCAAATCCCCTAGATTGTCGCGTCTTAAACGTTCAACGTCATTACGCTCCGCATGTTCCGAATCCTGCGCATCGTCACGCTCTCCTCGATCCACGTCGTCACTAACAAAATCGTCGTTACACCCTGTACTGTCGGTCTTACTTAATTCTAAAGCAGAACACCCGGCTACGTCCGTTAACTTTACAGCTATACACACGGTGGACTTGCTCGCCAGCGACGACGAAGCCGCCACGTCCGGCTCAACATAGCCGCCATCTAATACTAAATTATCAACAAAATCGTCCTTTGATTGCACACTTTCAGGTAACAGTCGATCACTAAAGTCAGATTCTGTCCATTGTAACTTGTCTGCGTAACACGCACCGTCCTCCTTAACACTTTCTTCATTAACGTGTACATTTCGCATAGAATCTCCCTCGTCGTTTCGGGCAATCCCGTTGTCCTGATCTTTTAAGTTCCCGCTGTCTCTCGCGAACATCTGCCGATTATTAAACTCGTTGTCACTCGCAACCTTATCTCTTTCCTGATCTCGTTCATTTTGGCTGTTTTCGATAACTCGAGTCTTCTTTTGATCTTCAAAGCTCTCATCGGTGCTCCTGGCAACTTGCTCCTTTTCTTGATCTTCTAAATCCTTCTCGTCGATTCTCACAATCTGATTTTTTACCTGATCAAATAAATTATTCTCGTCATGCATAGCCTGACTCTCTTCCTGGCCGATCACATTCTTCTCATCACCCTTGATAACTTGGACAAATAACTTCTGCTCGTCATTTCTTCCTACCTGATTATTTTCTCGAACGAATAAATCGTCCCCGTCATTCTTGACAATCTGATTCTTCTCTTTAACAATTAAATTCTTCTCATCATCCCTCGTAATCCCATTTCGCTGCTGATCCAATGAATTACTCCTGTCGTTCTCCTGCCCGATCAGATTCTTGTCATCGTTTCTTGCAACCTCGGTTTCTGTCGATCTTTCTGAATCTTTCTCTTTAACATTCGTATCCTGATTTATTGCCTGACCGGAGAACTTAGTGCTATGCTCAGCGAGATTCGTATGAGGCTCGAGCTTGAAAGATGCAAATATATTGGTCAGGCTCTGTAACTGCGATACGTTTACTGTCACCGATCTGTTTCTCGACAAAGATCCGTGTTCCGAAGACCATGAACTGTCGGTGTTAATCTTGGTTCGGCTCTCCTTCAAGTACTGCTGCAGCCTGTCGCCCAGTGCCATCATGCCACTTACGTTCTCCTGTAAAGAGCTTCTCGTATCCGCGGCAACGCTCGACGAGTCCGAGAAGAACTGGCCAGGATGCTGGAACAGGGACAGGAGCTTCTCCAGGCTGGACTTGTGCCTCTGTACCGATGTGTTCGCCTGTTCCCGCGAATGTGGCTCTGCCATGCGAGTCGAGGACGTATCCGAGGTAGTACTTACGGAAGACTCCAAAACGCAGGTAGACAATCCTTCCGAAGTCGTCCGATTCACGCGCAATTCCGAAGGGTCATCCGAGGACGATTTAATCAAGGCTTTATCCTCGACTACGCTAATCCTCATCGAAGCTGTATCCTCATCCGGATACGCAGGTACCTGTAGTTCTTTTGTACTAGTATACACGATGCGATGATCCTCGATCGCCTCGGTATCCTTGTCGGGCATTACTATGCTCTCGAGATCTACCGTAACGTTGCTCTGATTCGCCGCCTCGTCGCAATAATCCTCGCGAATCGTCGTGATGTCCTCGTTTCTTTCCGACTGCGCGGTTATATCCTTCTGAACTAATCGCTCTTCTTCGACCTCCGTTATCGTATCGCGTTCACTTCTACACGTCGCGGTATCGCTCTCATCCGTCCAGATTCGCGGTTCAGCTCGGTATACTCCCGATCGCTCCTCCTCCCCTTTCGTTCCTTCGTCACAACGATCTTCGTTTTTGGCAATGTCTTCGTTTGGGGACATTTCTGTCGATATCGCAACTACATTAAGCGTGTCTACGAACGCGGTTGTGCTAGCGGCCTGCGTCGCATGTGTGTCCATCTTGGTTGCGCTGTCGGAATCGTCCGAGTCGGCTGCGTCGATTCTGACGTTAAAACCGATTGTGACCGAGCTGCCGCTGGATGAGGCGACGACCGATTTGGGCGACGAGCGGTCGGCGCCCACCGACTCGACGACCGACACGCGGAACCGCGATGGGCCACCGCTCGTACTGGGGAAGAAAGACGGGGAAGAACCGAGGGACGGAGAGGAGCCGAGAGACGGCGGAGTGACCGGCGAGGAGGACACCGAGGAGTCGACGGAGCGCAACGATGCTTCCGACACCCGACACACGACGAAGCGATTCCGGGACGGGCTGGGGATCGGACTGGCGACGGGAGAGGGGATGGGACTGGGAGCCGGGGAGCGCAGACGGCCTCCGCTGGTACGCTTTGGCTCCAGCATAGTGCGCGTCGCCGGCTCATCGACGGCTAACATCGCCGATCGCGACGGGCTTGGCAGTGTCTGACAGGTAAGCGAGATCTTACGGGAGCTCGCGTTCAGCAACCGGTTCGAGTGCTGCGGGCTCTCAACATCCTCGGCCGACTCCTCTAGCAGACGGCGCTCCTCGTTTTGGCTACAGCAGCTGCGAATCTCCGCAGCCATTTCCTTGTACTCGTGCAAGGGACCGTCCTTTGTGTTTAAAAAAAATTAAGATAATTATTAAACATAAGCATTATTAAGATGTATGAATAATATTTTGTTATAAAGTTTTTGACACCCCAAAAATTATATATAACAGCAAGATTTGCCGTTATGAAATAAGTATCGACACTCACTATTCTTATCCGAGGTTTGTCGTCCAAATCAATCTGCGTAATGGTCTTGTTCTTTTTCATGACATTCACCAGAGCACGCATTCCACGCATCTGTATACTGTTATCCCGTAAATCTATCCTCTGCAAAAGAAAGGAGTGATATAAGGCACAGCGAATTATCGAGAGCTCAAGTGAAAGCTTTACCTGCAAAACTTGATTCGTCTCCATTATCTCAGCGAGCGTAATTATTCCATCGCATGTGAGTTCCGTAGATTGCATGCCCAATTGTAGGAGAACACGATTTTGCTTCAATGACTCGTTAACGGTGCTCAATGTTTCGTCTGTCAGCATATTTTGGCCAATATTCAGAGTCTCCAATGTTTTCGATAACCCCTGAACATAAATTATTGTAGACGTAATAGGACAGCAAACACATAAACAGCATACTTTTCGTTACTTTATTTATTTTATCTTTTACTGATTTAAAATAGCTTCAGATCTCCTTTCGTTCGTGATTTTTATGAATTGAGTGTAAACTGCTGATTCTCTTATCTCGAATTATGCTAACATACTTACTAATAATAGCACAAATAAACATACATAAGAACAATGAACACGCTAAAATTGATATAATAAAATAACAGCAACAATTCTAATAATTAAAGTATTGGGTTGGCAAATAAGTTCGTTCGGTTTTTTCCATTCAAAACCAGTCAAAAAACCGAACGAACTTATTTG